>NW_020664957.1:302606-304210 GCF_002925995.2 Terrapene triunguis | reverse complement strand
CTACTACAACCCCCACTACTACTCCTATTACTATTACTACACCCCCACTACAACAACAATTACTACTCGTAGTACAACTCCTCACTACTATTACTACTACTACTACCACTACAACACACCACCACCACTACTACCACTACAACTGCCCTACTACTACTACTACTGCACTGGGTTGTTAGCCAGGTGATCAGCTCTGGCAGGTGCCGTGGCTCTGACAGGATCCCCGGTCCCACTGGCAGATGCCAGTGCCTCGTGAGTGGTAGGCTGTCACCCTTAGCGTGGCTGCCATATAGAGAGCACAATGCCTTGACCAGCTGTGACCCAAAGGGGGGCCCTTGGGCTGTCAGTGTCTTGTGGGGGTAGCTGCAGGGCTGGAGGAGGTAGCGCCGGACAGCTTCTGCGTTTGCTCTGGCCGAGATTTCCCTGAGGGGCACGGTGACAAGGAATTTGGTGCATAGATCCACTTCTCTTTCCTGCCTCTGCTTCCTCCAGGTCTCATTTGGGCTCTGTGTGAAGGCAGTGCACTTTCTGGTCCTTCCTCCCACGACCAGCCCTGCTAGTGCCCGGCAAATCCAACCCACAGCCCCTGCTAGCCCAGCCCTTGTCCCCACTGACCTCTTCCAGTGCCCAGCAAATCCAACCCACAGCCCCCTGCTAGCCCGGCACTTGCCCCCGCCCCCGATCTCTTCCAGCTCTGCAAGTGCCACTCTATCCAGGCCACCAGTGGTCACTGCCCCCAATGGGGAAGAGGTTATTCTAGTGTCTCTCACTGTGCAGTCAGCACCTCCTACTGGAAGCACGGATGTCTCCTGCTCCTCCAACCTTTGCCTAAGGGTGGCACTGCCCATTCAGGGCACAGCCTGTCATGGCACCCTCTGCTGCCAGCCTGCTGCCTTATGGGATGCAGCCCAGGACCTAACAGTCATTTGCCCGAGCATATGCTGTAATAGGGTCCCAAGCAGTAACCCCAACCCTCCCCTTCTTATCACCCTCTGCACCAGCAGCTGCTCAGCTGCATCTGCCCTGGTTGGGGGCTCGCCCTGCCCCTGCCTTTCACCTGCGCTGATTGTGTGCCACGGGGGACTGTGGGCACCTGTTTTCATAATCACAGCATGGGCCCTGTGTGCTGTGAGCTCAATTGGCTCCAGCTCCTGTTGCACCCCTGGCGCTGGATGGTGGCTCCAAAAAAGGCCATCGGGGCAGAAGAGAAACAGGAACTAGGAAGTAGCAGCGCCTTGGCCAGCGCTGGCCCATTTTGCTGGGGGGGGGGGGGGGGAATAGGGCTTGCGCTGCCTGTCTGAGGGCTGGTTCTCACAGAAGGTCACGCTAAGAGCCCTTCCCAAAACAATTCAGGAGATGAGCCTATAACTGACCCATGCTTCAAGGACCCACCACCCGCCGAGCATCGGGTCGTGTTTCTGCAGCAGAGAGAAGGCGCCTGAGCCCCAAGCAGCTCACCAAGCCCTGCACCCCTTCAATAATGCCCTGCCCCCCACATTTCATTCCCCAGCAGGGTTTTCGCTCTCTCTCACCAGCACATGCACACACTCCCACCTACACCCCCCCCACACACATACCTCCACCCCCCCACCCTCACACACATA
>NW_020664957.1:301740-302506 GCF_002925995.2 Terrapene triunguis | reverse complement strand
GGGCTTGCGCTGCCTGTCTGAGGGCTGGTTCTCACAGACGGTCACGCTAAGGCCTGGTCTACACTAGGACTTTAATTCGGATTTAGCTGCCTTAATCCGAATTAACCCTTCACCCGTCCACACTACAGAGCCAGTTAATTCGAATTAAAGGGCTCTTTAAATCGATTTCTGTACTCCACCTCGACGAACGGAGTAGAGCCTAAATCGATTTTGTTAATTCGAATTAGGGTAGTGTGGACGCACACCACCGAATTACTGTGTTTAAGTTAATGGGGTAGTGTGGCCGCACACCACCGAATTAATGTGGTTTAAAACCGAATTAAGGTGCTTAGTGTGGCCGCGCACAATCGAATTTATACAACCTGTTTCCCAAATTCGAATTATCTAAATTCGGATTAATCCTGTAGTGTAGACATACCCTAAGAGCCCTTCCCAAAACAATTCAGGAGATGAGCCTATAATTGACCCATGCTTCAAGGACCCACCACCCGCCGAGCATCGGGTCGTGTTTCTGCAGCAGAGAGAAGGCGCCTGAGCCCCAAGCAGCTCACCAAGCCCTGCACCCCTTCAATAATGCCCTGCCCCCCACATTTCATTCCCCAGCAGGGTTTTCGCTCTCTCACACCCGCACCTGCACATGCACACACTCCCACCTACACCCCCCACACACACATACCTACACCCCCCCACCCTCACACACATACACCCACACACCCGCACACGCACCCCCCCACACCTCCACCCCCCCACACACATACCTCCACCC
>NW_020664957.1:296905-301640 GCF_002925995.2 Terrapene triunguis | reverse complement strand
ACACCTACATCCCCCCCACCCTCACACACATACACCCACCCACACCCGCACCCACTCGCACATGCACATGCACACACCCGTCCCCACGCACAGACCTACACCCCCTCACACATACACAGCGCTATGTTTTGGTTTCACCAGCTCTCTCTTTTCCAGCGTTAGTTCCATTAAAAGTTCTTGCTTGCTTTTCTATGGAAACATAACCAGGATTTAAAAGGCAGTCATGACAATTCAGCAAAGCACCCCAATATTCATCAAGATCCCAGGCTACACTGTGCTGATCAGTCCAGTTAGCGCCTTGTGACTCCAATGGAGCAATGTGGGGGGGGGGGGCTCATGCACCAACCTCAGGTGCAGTCAGTGGGGTTACAGAATGAGCATCAAAAGAAAATTCCAGACCATATTCCAACAGTTGCTGGGCTTTGGAGCTCTCTGGCAGAAGCAATACCCCACTGCAGCCATTGACCTTTTCCACATCCCCTAGTGGGGCTGGGAGTGGCTGTAATACCACCCAGGGCCAGCAGGGGACACATCTTGGCCTTTTCCGGACCACTCCTCCAATTGCCGTACTTCAAAGAGCAGCAATTGTGGCCCCAGGAGGCGAAGGAAGAGTCTGGAGCGCAGGCAGCGTTAAGGAGTTTATCTTTTAATGTCAATAAATAAGCAGCTAGAACAGTCTCTTCATTTCCTCCTCTGGGAGCTGCACATTGGCCTGACAAAATGTTTCCGTCTGTTCAGTTATTTTTTGCATTAAAAAAAAACCCACCCGGTGAGTGAAGAGGTCACTGGGTGTGAGCTGGTAACACAGCGAATGGGCTGCGTGCCCAGCAAGGAAATGGGGGGAAGGCAGGATGGGCAGGGGCTGCTAGGAAAGACTAGCAGCTCAAAATGTACAGAAGCAAAGTAGCTAGAAGGCCGGGAGGAGGGCAGGCAGTTTGCAAGGGGGAGCTTCCCCCCATTCTCCAAACGCAGCAGGCAAACCCCCATGATGTCCACCCCACCCGGCTGGGGGAGGAGAGGGAGGGCTGCTTGCAGCCTTTGGTGGAGGGGAGCAGCTGTTAAATAAGAGGGGGTGGCCGAGGCTCATGGGGAGGTGAGGGGGCACCGAGGGGTTCTTCACTGTTGGGGTGAAGATGCAGTTTCTCTAGTGGCCAGAGGTGTCACTTCTTCCTCCTCTTCGGGTCTTCTAAACCCACTGTGGGGAGAGATGGGACACGTGAGACAAGGCGGGGGTGGGAGGTCCTCAGGGCCGGGCCAGTGCCCAGCCCCAGGTGGCAGGGTTTGTGTCCCAATGGCAGGATGGCCTCCAAGGTTTGGTCTCCAGCCCTTGCCCCACCAGTCGAAAAGGTCCAGAATGACCTGCAGTCTGGCCCTCAGCATCACCCTCTCATGGCTCGCTGCCCACCCCCCCAGGCAGCACTCGAGCAGAGCGGTCTCTCTCTGGGACAGGACAGGGGCTGACTGGTGCTAACGCCCAGGGAGACACTAAGTGGGGGAAACCACATCCACTTCCCTAGTTAACCAGCAGCTGCTCAGCAGGGATCTCAGCAGTGCCAGGAGCTGCTGTCTCCAGGCCCTACCCTCGCCCTGCAGAGCAGCTAGGGTGACCAAACGTCCTGATATTTAACTCTTTGTCCCACATCCCGATCGATGTCCCTGTACTGTAGGGTTGCCAGGCCTCCGGTTGGTGCGGAGCTGGCAGGCTCCCTACCTGGCTCCACACAGCTCCCCAGAAGCGGCGAAATCTTCCTCTGGCTCCTAGGCACAGGGACAGCCAGGGGGGCTCTGTGTCCTGCCCCCGCCATGAGCACCATCTCCACAGCTCCCATTGGCCAGGAACCATGGCCAATGGGAGCTGTGGAGTGGTGCCTGCGGGCGGAGGCAGCGCGCAGAGCTGCCTGGTCATGCCTCCGCCTAGGACCCAAAGAGAGATATCACCGCTTCCCCAGAGCAGCCTGAGGTCAGTGCTGCTGGGTGCCCGTACCCTGTACCCCCTCCCGCACCCCAACCCCCTGCCCCAGCCCTGAGCTCCCTCCTGCACCTAAACTCTCTCCTGGAGTCAGCATCCCGAACCCCCTCCCACATCCCAACCCCCTGCCCCAGCCCTGAGCTCCCTCCACCACCCACCCTCCCTCCCGGAGTCCGCACCCCCCCCCCCCTCCCGCACCCCCACCCCCTGCCCTGAGCTCCCTCCAGCACCCAAACTCCCTCCTGGAGTCAGCACCCCAAACCCCCTCCTGCACCCCAACCCCCTGCCCCAGCCCTGAGCCCTGCCCTTGCAGCAGGGGCTGGAGCCGGGACCATGCGCCCCTGACCAATGGCTTGTGGCAGGGGTTGCAGCAGGGGCCATATGCCCCCCTCACAGCTTCCTAGGGCTGTGCGCCCCCCCTCCCCCATGACTCCGGTGGGGGCTGTGAGCCTGTGGCTGCCCCCCCCATGTGTCCCAATATTTTACTCTTGCGATCTGGTCACCCTAAGAGCAGCAGCCGGTGGAAACGAGCAACAGCAACTGGCTCCTTTGGTGGCAGCTGGAGGATGATGGGCCGTGGGGGAAGAGCCCCCTAGCGCAGCAGCAGCATGTGTGACACCCCGTTGGGTCCCCACAGCCAGGGGGCGAGTGGAAGGGACTGGAGAGGCGCAGCGGGGGGCAGAGAAGGCAATGGAGGTACCCGGCCCAGCCAGAGAGCAGCGCTAAGGCTCAAATGGGCAACACCACCCGGCCCCAGACCCCAACTGCCAAACTGCATTGGGACCCAGCCAGGAATAGCTGGTAAAGCAGTGAGATTTCACATGCACCCCCCCCCCACACACACACACACTCTGCAGTGCCTTGGGGACAGATAGACATGGGGCAGGCAAGGCATGCAGCAAAGGATCGTGGGATACCTGAGAGACAGGATCAAGGAGATGGAGGGAAAGGAGATTACGCTACAAGGGGAAAGGATAAAAGAAACCAGCGTTAACAGACCGCAGGGAAGGAGGTTGTGCGGGAGAGAGCGTTAGTCCAGACCTGCACATGGGATGGATGGAAGGTGAAACCCATCGAGGGCATGGGGCTCAAACCCACACCAGAGCAGCACAGAGCAGGGGGGGCAGAGCTCAGCAGCAGTCTGGCCCAGCCCCTTGGGGAGACTGGAAACAGATACTCCCAGAAGGTAAAGGGCACAGATTATAACAGGTGGCAGGGACAGATGGGGTAAAAAACAACAGGAGTCCTGACTCTGGTCCTGCTGCTCTAACCACTGTACCCCACTCCCCTCCCAGATCTTGGATAGAACCCAGGAGTCCGGGCTCCCAGCCCCCCTGCTCTAACCACTGCAACCCACTCCCCTCCCAGAGCCGGGAGAGAACCCAGGTCTCCTGGCTCCCAGCACCACCTCCCGCTCTAACCACTAGACCCCACTCCCCTCCCAGAGCTGAGAGAGAACCCAGGCATCCTAGCTCCCAGCCCCCCTGCTCTAACCACTAGACCCCACTCCCCTCCCAGAGTCGGGCGAGAACCCAGGAGTCCTAGCTCCCAGCCCCCCTGCTCTAGCCCCCAGGGCAGTAAGCAGCCAGCTCTGTGGTTCTGGGGCTGTTCTGGGCCCGTTTGAGCTGCCCTGATGGGTCTGTTACATGGCAGGTGATGCTGATGGTTCGTGGTTAGTCGTATGGAAGGGATGGAGGACAGAGAAGGGGGTGGCACCCTGGTGCCAGCTGGAGCTCGGGGGGCAGGTCACTGAGCCCCATCAGGCGGGACTGGCATCTGCACAAATTCACGTCCCAGCTCCAGCTGGTGAATCCTGCTGGGAGCCTCCTGTGGGGCTGCAGCTGGGCCAGGCTACCCAGGCCTGCCCCATGGCAGGGATGCATCCTTACCTTCCAGGTAGTCCCGGGCGACAAATTTCAGCACCTCATCCAGGAGGATGACGGGGAACGAGATCTTCAGCACCACGAGCCAGTGGGTCAGGTCCAGCGGTGTCAGTTTGAAGATCATCTGGGGGGGGAGAGCAAAGGGGGGAGGAGATCATGGGGAGAACAAGGCAGGGGCACACGAGCCTGGAGAAGGGGAATGCCACAGCCCTGGGGAGCAGTGCTTGGGGTGGGGAGGGAGCAGATGGGACCTTCTACCACTAGTGGGTGAGAGTAACGCTGCCCCCTCCCCCCGCCTGCGCACGGCGCTGCACAGCCACCTCGGCAGGGCCACACTTACGGGCAGGGGGTCGACGTAGAGGATGACGAAGTGCAGGGACATGGACAGGCAGATGGAGCTCAGCAGCCACATGTTCACCCAGGGCGGCATGCGCAACAGGGACTGGTTCTCAGACAGGCTGTGCAGAGAGAGAGGCAGAGAGTGAGGGGGGGGCTGGGCCGGGGGGCGGGGGGAGGGGGCGGGGAGGGGTCCTTGCCTGTTGAGGGCGTTGCACATCTCGATGGTGACCAGCACAGACAGGGCCATGGTCATGGGCACAGGTGACTCGAACACTTCACAATCCAGCCCCTCGAAGTCCACGTTTTCCTCTGTGCACTTCATGAAATGGGACTGGGAGGGGAAGGGGGGGTCAAAATGCAGACAGCACAGTGCTCCAGCCAAACTCCTCCCCCACACAGCTCCTAGCAAGGGACACAGAATCCCCCCGCCAAGCACATGCCCCCCCCAGCTCTGCGCTGGGGCACTGGGGCCAGCACTGACGGCTGGGGAGAGCGTCCAGTTGAGCCCGCCCCCCACACACAGCACAGGGCCCCCAGCTCTGCG
>NW_020664957.1:295867-296895 GCF_002925995.2 Terrapene triunguis | reverse complement strand
CCCACACACACACAGCACAGGGCCCCCAGCTCTGCGCTGGGGCCAGCTCTCACCAGCTGGTGATAGGTGACGCCAGGACCATCCTCTGCATAGATGAACCACCAGGCAGCGGCACCCACTGTAGCAGCTCCAACGTAACCTGTGGGCAGAGCAGAGGGGAGACGTGAGTGCACGGCAGAAGGGGATGGGGCTTTGCGGGAGAGGGTGGGAGGACTTTACCGCCAATGGCCATGTAGCGGAAGAAGAGCCAGCCACTGATGAGGGGCTCCTTGGGGCTGCGGGGCGGCTTGTCCATGATGTCCAGGTCCGGGGGGTTGAAGCCCAGGGCAGTGGCCGGGAGCCCGTCAGTCACCAGGTTCACCCACAGCAGCTGCACGGGGATCAAGGCTTCTGGAAGGCCCAGGGCGGCTGTGAGAAAGATACTGTGGGGAGAGAGGGGGAGTGAGAGACAGAAGAGGGGGCAGGGCTGGTGTGTTCGGGGGGGGAGGGGGCAAGGTGTCCGGATCCCCAGGATCAGTGCGACGCCCCCAGCTTTGCAGCAGTCTCTAGGGGCCCCCCCCTTCAGTGTGTCAAACCTCTGGGGTCTCCCTCTCCCGCCAGGGTCGGCCATGCGGCCTCACCACCTCCTTGGACTGAACCTCTGGGCTGCAGCCTCCTGTTTCCCCCGTGAGCTCTGCCCAGTGAGTCCCGCTGAGTCAGACCCTGGCAGAGACGTGCCCATGCTGCCGGGACGGTGCCCCTTGCCCAGCATGGCAGGGACAGCTCCACAGCATTGGCGCGCAGTCGGGTGTGTTAGTTAGCTGGCCACGGCACAGAGAGCCCTTAGGGTAGCGCAGAGGGGTGCAGGTTACAGCCCAGTCCGTTCTGCTTAGCCCAGAGCCCCCCCAGGCTGTGGGGAGCCCCTTGGGGCAGGCTCTGTCTGGAAAGGCTGGTGTGGCTGGGGGAGGGGAAGGCTGGCATGACTGGGGGAGGGGAGGGCAAGGCTGGAGTGGCTGAGGGAGGGGGGGACAAGGCTGGCGTGGCTGGGG
>NW_020664957.1:276813-295767 GCF_002925995.2 Terrapene triunguis | reverse complement strand
AGGGAGGGGAAAAGAAGGCTGGTGTGGCTGGGGGAGGGGACGGCTGGCGTGGCTTGAGGAGGGGAGGGGAAGAGTGGTGTGGCTGGGAGAGGAGAAGGGAGGGGAGGGGAAGGGCTGGCATGGCTGAGGAGAGGGGAGGGAAGGGGAAGACTGGTGTGGCTGGGGGGGGGGCGGGGCGGGGGGGGGGAGGGGGAGGGGAGGGTGGCGTGGCTGGGGGAGGGGAAGGCTGGCATGGCTAGTGGTGGGTTGATGGGACAGGATGGTCGCAGTCGGGGGGCAGGGCACTCACCAGACGACCTCGCCCACATTGGAGGAAATGAGGTAGCGAATGAACTGCTTCATGTTGTTGTAGATGGCCCTGCCCTCCTCCACGGCGGACACGATGGTGGAGAAGTTGTCGTCAGCCAGGACCATCTCAGAGGCCGTCTTGGCCACGGCCGTGCCAGAGCCCATGGCGATGCCAATCTCGGCCTTCTTCAGTGCAGGGGCGTCATTCACCCCGTCGCCTGTCTGTGTGTGAGTGTGGGGTAAGCCACTGAGTGTGGGATCCCCAAACCCCGCTGACCCCCAAGCACACAGTCCCTTAGCACAGCCTCTCTGCCCCCGCCATGGCCTCTTCCCTTCCCCTGCTCTCTGCCCCCACCCCAGTGATCCTGTCCTCACCCCCCTGGAGTCCCCCCTCACCATGGCTGTGATCTCGTCAAAGGACTGCAGGAACTCCACGATCTTGGACTTGTGGGCGGGCTCGACACGGGCGAAGCAGCAGGCCCGCTTACAGGCCTCCCGCTGCTCGGCGGGGGGCAGGTCGTCGAACTCGCGGCCTGTGTAGGCCCTGCCCGTCACCTCCTCGTCCTCAGTGAAGATCCCGATGCGGCGGCAGATGGCAATGGCCGTGCCCTTGTTGTCCCCCGTGATCATGATGACACGGATGCCGGCGTCACGGCACAGCTGGATGGAGCCCATCACCTCCTTCCGGGGTGGGTCCAGCATCCCCACGCAGCCCACAAAGGTCAGGTCCACCTTTGGGGGGGAGCCATTAGCACATGCTGGGCCCATAGCAACCTTCCAACCACGCCCCAAGCAACCCCCATCCCCCAACCACCCCCCATCCCCCAACCATGCCCCAACCAGCCCCATCCCATCCCTAACCAGCCCCAATCCCCCCACCACACCCCAACCAACCACTGCCCCATCCCCCAACCCATCCCCAACCAACCCCCAACCAGACCCCATCCCCCACCACACCCCAACCAACCACTGCCCCATCCCCAACCAACCCCCATCCCCCAACCATCCCCATCCCATCCCCAATCCGCTCACCACACCCCAACCAACCACTGCCCCATCCCCCAATCACTCCCCAACCAACCCCCATCCACCAACCACCCCTGCCCCATCCACCAATCATGCCCCAACCCGTCCCCCAGCCCTCAACCGTGCTCTAATCAACCTCCATCCTCTCCCGCATCCATGCCCTTAACCATACTCCCAGCCCCCAACCACACCCCCACTCTCCCAACCAACCCTCACCCCCATCTCCCAAACACACCCCAACCACCCCGCCCCATTTCCCCAACCATGCCCCCATCCTCACCCCCAATCGCCCCCACCCTAATCCCTCCAACCAACCCCTGCCCCATCCCCTAACCACACCCCAACCACCCCTGCCCTATCCCCCCAACCACACCCCCACACTCACCCCCAAACCACACCCCATCCACCCCTCCCCCATTCCCCGAACTACTCCCCAAACAACCCCCCAGTCTCCCCACTCCCAGTCCCCAACCAACCCCTGCTTCCATCTCCCCAAACCCTCCCCCAACCAAGCCCCATCTGACCCCCCAACCACTGTCCCAACCAGCACTGACCCCCCCCCAACCACTGCCCCACCAGACCCTCGGGGGAGGCCTGAACCTGACCTCATACTCGACAAACTTGGTGGAGTCCTCCAGCACCATGTCCTCTCTCCTTGGGGGGGTGTCACGTGTGGCCAGGGCCAGGCAGCGCAGTGTGTCCCGCCCCGTCCCCCACTCCTTGATGACAGTCAAGATCTTGTCTTTCACCAGGGGTGTGAGGGGGACACGGGTGGTGCCCACTCGGACATAGTTACAGCGGTCGATAACCCCCTCAGGGGCACCCTTTGGGAGCAAGAACGTGAGAGAGAGAGAGAGAGAGAGAGAGATGGACGGACGGAAGGACGGACAGAGCGAGGGACGGACCGACATAGAGAGAGGCGGACGGCTGGAGCGCAGCGGGGACAGAGTGAGAGATGGACAGACAGAGCAAGAGACGGCCAGACAGAGCGAGAGACAGATGGACAGAGTGAGAGACCTAGTGAGGAGGGCTTTAAACTAGGTTCAATGGGGACAGGTGAGCAAAGCCCACAGGTAAGTGGGGAACATGGAGACCTGGGAGATGCGTCGGAAACAAGAGGGAGTGTGGGCTATAATGGCAGAGAGAAAGGAGGGTCAGGGCAAAACTGGGAGGCAAGATCGAACCAGTATCTTAGATGCTTATATACAAATGCGAGAAGTATGGGTAATAAACAGGAAGAACTGGAAGTGCTAATAAATAAATACAGCTATGACATTGTTGGCACCACTGAAACTTGGTGGGATAATACTCATGATTGGAATGTTCGTGTGGATGGGTACAGCTTGCTCAGGAAGGATAGACAGGGGAAAAAGGGAGGAGGTGTTGCCTTATATATTAAAAATGTACACACTTGGACTGAGGTGGAGATGGACATAGGAGACGGAAGTGTTGAGAGTCTCTGGGTTAGGCTAAAAGGGGTAAAAAACAAGGGTGATATGCTAGGAGTCTACTATAGGCCATCTAACCAGGTGGAAGAGGTGGATGAGGCTTTTTTTAAACAACTAACAAAATCATCCAAAGCCCAAGATTTGGTGGTGATGGGGGACTTCAACTATCCAAATATATGTTGGGAAAATAACACAGCGGGGCACAGACTATCCAACAAATTCTTGGACTGCATTGCAGACAACTTTTTATTTCAGAAGATTGAAAAAGCTACTCGGGGGGAAGCTCTTCTAGACTTGATTTTAACAAATAGGGAGGAACTCATTGAGAATTTGAAAGTAGAAGGCAGCTTGGGTGAAAGTGATCATGAAATCACAGAGTTTGCAATTCTAAGGAAGGGTAGAAGGGAGTACAGCAAAATAGAGACAATGGATTTCAGGAAGGCGGATTTTGGTAAGCTCAGATAGCTGATAGGTAAGGTCCCATGGGAATCAAGACTGAGGGGAAAAACAACTGAGGAGAGTTGGCAGTTTTTCAAAGGGACATTATTAAGGGCCCAAAAGCAAGCTGTTCCGCTGGTTAGGAAAGATAGAAAATGTGGCAAAAGACCACCTTGGCTTAACCACGAGATCTTGCATGATCTAAAAAATAAAAAGGAGTCCTATAAAAAATGGAAACTAGGACAGATTACAAAGGATGAATATAGGCAAACAACACAGGAATGCAGGGGCAAGATTAGCAAAGCAAAGGCACAAAATGAGCTCAAACTAGCTACAGGAATAAAGGGAAACAAGAAGACTTTTTATCAATACATTAGAAGCAAGAGGAAGACCAAAGACAGGGTAGGCCCACTACTCAGTGAAGAGGGAGAAACAGTAACAGGAAACTTGGAAATGGCAGAGATGCTTAATGACTTCTTTGTTTCGGTCTTCACCGAGAAGTTTGAAGGAATGCCTAACATAGTGAATGCTAATGGGAAGGGGGTAGGTTTAGCAGATAAAATAAAAAAGAACAAGTTAAAAATCACTTAGAAAAGTTAGATGCCTGCAAGTCACCAGGGCCTGATGAAATGCATCCTAGAATACTCAAGGAGCTAATAGAGGAGGTATCTGAGCCTCTAGCTATTATCTTTGGAAAATCATGGGAGACGGGAGAGATTCCAGAAGACTGGAAAAGGGCAAATATAGTGCCCATCTATAAAAAGGGAAATAAAAACAACCCAGGAAACTACAGACCAGTTAGTTTAACTTCTGTGCCAAGGAAGATAATGGAGCAAGTAATTAAGGAAATCATCTGCAAACACTTGGAAGGTGGTAAGGTGATAGGGAATAGCCAGCATGGATTTGTAAAGAACAAATTGTGTCAAACCAATCTGATAGCTTTCTTTGATAGGATAACGAGTCTTGTGGATAAGGGAGAAGCTGTGGATGTGGTATACCTAGACTTTAGTAAGGCATTTGATACGGTCTCGCATGATATTCTTATCGATAAACTAGGCAAATACAATTTAGATGGGGCTACTATAAGGTGGGTGCATAACTGGCTGGATAACCGTACTCAGAGAGTTGTTATTAATGGTTCCCAATCCTGCTGGAAAGGCATAACAAGTGGGGTTCCGCAGGGGTCTGTTCTGGGACCGGCTCTGTTCAATATCTTCATTAACGACTTAAATATTGGCATAGAAAGTACGCTTATTAAGTTTGCAGATGATACCAAACTTGGAGGGATTGCAACTGCTTTGGAGGACAGGGTCATAATTCAAAATGATCTGGACAAATTGGAGAAATGGTCTGAGGTAAACAGGATGAAGTTTAACAAAGACAAATGCAAAGTTCTCCACTTAGGAAGGAAAAATCAGTTTCACACATACAGAATGGGAAGAGATTGTCTAGGAAGGAGTACGGCAGAAAGGGATCTAGGGGTTATAGTGGACCACAAGCTAAATATGAGTCAACAGTGTGATGCTGTTGCAAAAAAAGCAAACATGATTCTGGGATGTATTAACAGGTATGTTGTGAGCAAGACTCGAGAAGTCATTCTTCCGCTCTACTCTGCGCTGGTTAGGCCTCAACTGGAGTATTGTGTCCAGTTCTGGGCACCGCATTTCAAGAAAGATGTGGAGAAATTGGAAAGGGTCCAGAGAAGAGCAACAAGAATGATTAAAGGTCTTGAGAACATGACCTATGAAGGAAGGCTGAAATAATTGGGTTTGTTTAGTTTGGAAAAGAGAAGACTGAGAGGGAACATGATAGCAGTTTTCAGGTATCTAAAAGGGTGTCATAAGGAGGAGGGAGAAAACTTGTTCACCTTAGCCTCTAAGGATAGAACAAGAAGCAATGGGCTTAACCTGCAGCAAGGGAAGTTTAGGTTGGACATTAGGAAAAAGTTCCTAACTGTCAGGGTGGTTAAACACTGAAATAAATTGCCTAGGGAGGTTGTGGAATCTCCATCTCTGGAGATATTTAAGAGTAGGTTAGATAAATGTCTATCAGGGATGGTCTAGACAGTATTTGGTCCTGCCATGAGGGCAGGGGACTGGACTCGATGACCTCTCGAGGTCCCTTCCAGTCCTAGAATCTATGAATCTATGACAGAGCCCGGCGGGGATAGAGCGAGAACAGGACAGGCCCAGACAGATGGAGCTTTGGGAACAGGCTGCACTGGACAACTCAGTTCTCCACTGGCTGTGGCTCTCTGACTCGCAGGAGCTCACCGAGAGACATAGGGAGGCTGGTGGCCAGAGGCCCCTTCTCAGAATTGTGGGGCCATGTGGCTCCGCCGATGACAAGCTAGACCTAGGCCTAGTAAATAATAGGGGCATTTCCAAAGGGTTTGGATAAAAGACAGAGTATTCAACCCACCATAGCTCTGTGACACTGAGCACCCTGGTTAACATGGGAATGAGAGGAGGTGTCTGGGGAGATAGCCGGGGTACCCTGGTTACCGTGGGAATGAAAGGAGGCAGCTGGGGTTACCCTGGTACCCTGGTTACCGTGGGAATGAGAGGAGGCAGCTGGGGGATACCCAGGGTATGGGAGACTGGCACTGACCTTGATGAACATCTTGTTGCTGACAGCTGCGCGGGAGGCCTTAGCGGGGGAGCAGTATACGGACATGGACTTCCTGTCGCGGGAGAACTCCAGGGTGAACTCCTTCTTCATCAGCTGCTTAATCACCTGGGGGGGCAGAACAGGGGCTAATGGGGGAGCAGTGATCCCCAAAAAGCACTGGACATGGAGCCCAGGGCAGCTCCTCCCCCCTGACTCAGGGACCACAGGGAAAATGAGACCAGACCAGGAGAGTGTGTACCCCTGGGGAGCCCAGCACAACAGGTCTCCTGCTGGGCCAGGCAGGGGGGCAGAGTGGGGGGGCATGGGTAGTAGGTGGGCAAATGCTCAGAGATGCAGGCATTGGCATGGTGAGGAGGGGGCATTGGAGGGTCCTGGAGGGGGCAGTGGGGTGGTATCTGGGGCAAAGGTCCTAGTGGATGAACACTTACAGAGTTGCAGGCATTGGCACGCTCCACCTTGGACAGGCTCCGCACATCTGTGTTGAAAACATTCATCTTCTCCACCAGGCAGGTCAGCGCCGTCTCGGTGGCTTCCCCCACCTTCTCATAGGCACCCTTGGCCTGGAAGTACATGCAGCAGGTCAGGGACGGGCGTGTCCAGGCAGCAGGGTGGGCATGCAGGATCTGGGTAATACTGGCAGGTGGGCAGCGAGATGGGGGATGCAGGTGGCCCAGGTAGGGATGGCACTAGACTAAATGTTACCCCAGGAGAGGAGCATCTTCAGCCCCCCCACCCCCCACATTTGTTAAACTTCTGAATACTTTATATTTTATTGCATTTGTAGCCCATTTCACAACTTTGAAGCACAATGTGTATGCATGATTTATCCCCATCATATAAGACGATAAATTTGCACGCTAGGGTCTGTAAAATCTGTATTTATTCAGGCGATATATAGGCAAATAAAAAAAATTGTTTCCTCTAAACTTATAGAAACTTTTTAATTTTAAGAATAACTGAAATGTACTAACATCAAGAAATTGAACTGTGCACTGACATTGGGTGGACCTGTATTAAATAGTGTTACAGTAGTTGACAGGGTTAGAATGTTAACCCTAGTTCTTTGGTTCAAAAGGTCGCTTTTCTCGCCTTTGCCCTTGCGAACTGAAGCACAGCATCAGAGAGATCCAAAGACTGGCCAATGGTATTTTCAAGTGATAAAACAGCAAGCGATATCAATCTCTCGTTGGCCGTCATCGATCGAAGATGTGTTTTAATGAGCCTGAGTTTTGAAAAGCTGCACTCAGCACTCACGACTGTGACCGGCAGCATGAGCAGACTCCTCAAAGCTATCCACACATTAGGAAAAGAGTCTTTTAGCTCTGCATCATGAATGAATTGGAGAAGTTGGAGTGGAGAGCGCTTCCCAAGTGGTAAAATGTTATGGATGTTGTCCAATTTGACATAGAAGTCTTTGTCATTGACGTCCGAATATTCCCCATGTATCAGTGTCCAGTGAAGGTCCGTACAATTGTTCAAGAGTGTTTTCCTGTCCGCCAGCAGGTTATTAAGGTCATACCACCCCCCCACCCCCAGATCTTTTTGTGGTGCTTCACTTGTCCAAACCTTTCTTCGTTGGACACTCGAGCAGTGTCAATGAGTGAGCAAAAAAACTCCCTCTTGAATTTTTCTTCTGAGCATCCCATCACCTCATCTCTACCCTCGTAACCAAACTGTCTCTTCTTCCGGTGAATACGAGTTTCCTTTAAGACAGGCTCAACTCCTAAGTTTTCTGCCATTTCTTTGGCAGCAGTGAGGACATCTTCAAATCCTTGGTCTCTTTAGGCCACAGCGAAATCAAGGCAGCTTCTCATCAAAGTAGTAGCGATTGCAATGTCCATCGATTGAGTTTCTAATGCCGTGCTTACAACGTTTGCTTGGAACAGGATATTGGGCCAAACTACAATTGAGACCAGACATTTGAAGTCAGTGATCTGGTTTGCCAGGCTTTGCACCTCATGCTGCATTCCAGTCTTGGCTTTACTCGACTGCGCCAGTTCCATCAGTCATTGTAAACCTCAGTCACTTGGTACCCCACTGGCCTCACACTGTCAATGTGACTCTCCCAGCGAGTGTCACTTAGCGGCTTCACCGTTCGATTCGTAAAATTGTCCGTGAGGATCTTCCGCCTGATAGTTGATGCTGAAAACCAGGCGTATATCCTCTGCAGTACTCCAAAGAGAGATACTGAATCTAAAGATGACGATGCTGCGTCTGACATAACCAGGTTGAGGGAATGGCAGCCACAAGGCATGAAGAAAGCCCTTGGATTCAGTGCAAGGATCCTTGCCTGAAAACCATTGTTTCTTCCCTTCATGTTCGTGCCATTGTCGTAGCTGTGGCCACAGCAGTCCTGAAGCTTTCATAGAATCACAGAATATGAGGATTGAAAGGGACCTCAGGACATCATCTAGTCCAACCCCCTGCTCAAAGCAGGACGAATCCCCAACTAAATCATCCCAGCCAGGGCTTTGTCAAGCCAGGCCTTAAAAATCTCTAAGGATGGAGATTCCACCACCTCCCTAGGTAACCCATTCCAGTGCTTCACCACCCTCCTAGTGAAATAGTTTTTCCTAATATCCAACCTAGACCTCCCCCACTACAACTTGAGACCATTACTCCTTGTTCTGTCATCTGCTACCATTGAGAACAGCCGAGCTCCATCCTCTTTGGAGCCCCCTTTCAGGTAGTTGAAGGCTGCTATCAAATCCCCCCTCACTCTTCTCTTCTGGAGACTAAATAATCCCAGTTCCCTCAGCCTCTCCCCATAAGTCATGTGCCCCAGCCCCCTAATCATTTTTGTTGCCCTCCGCTGGACTCTCTCCAACTTGTCCACATCCTTTCTGTAGTGGGAGGCCCAAAACTGGATGCAATACTCCAGATGTGGCCTGACCAGTGCTGAATAGAGGGGAATAATCACTTCCCTCGATCTGTTCACAATGCTCCTACTAATGCAGCCCAATATGCCATTAGCCTTCTTGGCAACAAGGGCACACTGTTGACTGCTATCCAGCTTCTCGTCCACTGTAACCCCCAGGTCCTTTTCTGCAGAACTGCCGCTTAGCCAGTTGGTCCACAGCCTGTAGCAGTGCCTGGGATTCTTCCATCCTAAGTGCAGGACTCTGCACTTGTCTTTGTCATCAGATTTATTTTGGCCCAATCCTCCAATTTGTCTAGGTCACTCTGGACATTATTCCGACCCTCCAGCATATCTACCTCTCCCTCTAGCTTAGTGTCATCTGCGAACGTGCTGAGGGTGCAATCTCATCTTATTTTATTCTCATTCAAAACATTCATAAATAGTTCTGTTAGGCCTTTTCCAGTAGAGTCAGCCACAGACCGGAAACAGATGCAGTGTTCCTTTACTTGGATACAGCCATCCTCATTGTCAGCAAATCTGACTGTGACTGCTGGGAGTGCAGCCCCTTATTACAGCGTAGAACTTCGCTTTGCTGAGCTAGATCAATATGATATGAAGCACCTTCCTTTCCATAAAGTTAATCAATTCATTTCGAATTGTTTTGCTACAGTAATGGTCCATTGCTTCTTTTCAAACTACTCATCGTAGGTGCTCAGGCATGACATCATCGTATTTCCCAAAGAGCTCTACCAAACCGAGGAAATTCCGTTATGTTCAATGAACAACTTATCTGAGGAGCCCCGGAAAGATAAATTATTCTTTGCAAGGAAGAGCATCGGTGTAGTTGGGGGGTGGGGAGGGGGTAGGGAGGGCATTGCCCCCCCCCAAAAGAGGTGAGGTGGGGAGAGTTACATGGGGTCATGTGTCATTTCACGCCCCCATTTCTGCGAGCAGGAGGGGCTCTGTCCTTCCCATACTGTGCCTCCCCCTCCCACCCTCTGCACATGGAGCAGCTGTTCTCCAGGTCTCTGCCTTGGCAGCTGCATGCTGCCTCCTGGGTCCTAATGCCTGCCTGTTTCCTGCACAAGTGTGAGTGCCTGTGGGGGCAGGGGCAGGGCAAGAGGTGGGGTGGAGGAAAGAGACAGTGCGGAAGAGGGTGGGATGGGGCAGGGGAAGAGAAAGGGAGGGATATGGGGCATGGGACAGTGTGGAGTGGAAGTGGGAGGGGGAGGGGATGGGGAAGAGAAGGGGATACGGGAATGGGCGGTGGGGGGTGGGAAGCAGGAGCTTGGCTTGTAGCGTCCCCAGGACAGCAGCCGCCGCCCCAGCAGGGAGCAGCAACGCAGCAGCTGGAGCTCCCCTTTTAAGCCGTCCCGTCCCCCAAGCCAGTGAGCCAAGGGAACTGGCTTCAGTGTGTGGTTTGCCCCCCCCCCCCCCGCAATATAACAGTCAATCTATGCCTATGAGAAAGAGGGTAATTGAGATCAGACGCTTGAGCATGTTCCTCCAATGCTAAGTTGCTACATTACTAATGCGCTGGTTTTCTGCACCTGTGCATTTATTTAGCTTGAGCCTGGACTCGACCTCCATCCATTTGGAGTAGGCTGTAAAATGGCTGAGTGACTTTTCATGTTGTGTTGCTTCAGAACATCAGCTAAGTTATGCCAGTAACTGTACCCAGAAAATGCAAGCAACAAGTTGGCATTCTTGTCAAATGTTTTGCAACAAAACCAGAACACTTTGTCAGTTGCTTTCAAGTAAACTAGCCAACGCCAATTCAGTTTCTCACCATTCTCGAGCACTGTATCGCAGCATGACTTTGAGAAGTGTCATTTCTGCTCATTTACTGGAAATATCATATCCTCGATTTTCCCTGGCCCCATTCAGAATTGTATGATCCATATTGGCAAAGTTTAGGATCGCCGTCCATAAAGCAAGATCTGATGTATTGAGTTGTGGTGTGCAATTTTTCTCACTGCTGTTTCATCGTGGGAGGCTGATTCTTCTTTATCGTTTCTCTCCTTTTCATGTAAACCACATTCTTCTTTATCTTCACTCGCCTTTATGCTGCCAGGAAAACTGGATGACTGTCCACCACTTTCCTCACATTTTCATTGCTTATCTTCCGGTAAATCCGCTAATTCCTTAGTAATAGGACTTCCATCATCTCCTGTTACTAACAACGAAAACAGCACCCTGAGCCCAGCGCCCCACAAGCCCGACACCCCAGGGGGTCGCCTGGACTGCCTATCCCTAAATCTGGCCCTGGGCCCAGGTAGGAGTGAGAAGGGTGGGGGTGAGGGTGACCCAGGAGGGGGGAATCCAAGGTGATCCAGGCGGGATAGGGAATGCGGGGTGCAGGATGACCTGGGGGGTGCAGGATGATCCAGCGGGGTGGGGAATGCGGCATGCAGGGTGACCTGGGGGGTGCAGGGTGACCAAGGCAGGTCAGGAATGGGGGGTGCAGGGTGACCTGGGGGGTGCAGGGTGACCCAGGCAGGCCAGGGAATGCGGGGTGCAGGGTAACCCAGTTGGAGTGGGAAATGGGGGGGTGCAGGATGACCTGGGGGATGCAGGGTGACCCATGTGGGGTGGAGAATGGGGGGTTCAGGGTGACCCAGGTGCAGTGGGGAATGGGGGAGCGTGCAGGGAGACCTGGGGGGTTCAGGGTGACTCAGGCAGGCCAGGGAATGGGAGGATGCAAGGTGATCTGGGGGGTGCAGGGTGGTCCAGGTAGGATGCGGGGCGTTCACCTCATTGTAATCCAGGGAGGAGTCATTGCAGAGGGCACAGATAGTGGCCAGTTCAACCAGCCCATCGTACTGCCCAGCCTTCACATGCTTGTCACTCTTCAGTCTGCAGAGACACAGGGAAGGGGAGTGAGGGGGAGATGAGATGTGGGGAAGAAAGGGGGGTGCACAGAGATGGGGAGGGGGAGGCAGGGACACACAGAGATGGGGAGAGAGGGGTGCACAGAGATGAGGGAGAGAGGGGACACCAACTGGCAGCAACAGAAGGATGATGACAAGTTTTCACAGAGGGGTGGTCAGAGGCAGACTGGAGTCATGGGGATGCTGGGAGTGTGGGGGTTGCACGGTGGCTGAGGATACTGGAGATCAGGGTCATGGGAGATGCTGGAGTTAGGGATGTCAGGGTCATGGGGGATGCTGGGGCTGGGAGTGTCAGGGTGTGACAACCTGTACCCCCACGTTCAACACTTTTATATGGTTATGATATATTTTGTACAAAGTATACCTTGTGAGGTATAATTTGAAAACTCATAATATACTGAACATCATTGTCCCGTTAAAATGTATGTAAAAGCACTGCATGTAAAATGATGAGATTTTACTATATGTGTGTTGCTAAAATATGATGTAATTCTGGAGAACACTCACAGGCTAGCTCCCCAGAAAAAAACCAAAAGGAATGAGCACAAGTGCTAGAGAGCCATTACCTGTTTAATCAGGCATTCAAAAGACGGGGGGAAGGTATAGGCAAAAGAATTTACAATTCATATGAAGGACAGTTTGCAGACTACGTATGCAATGGAACTGCCTAACCCCATGACTCAGCAAGGATTTTTCCAGCACAAGGGGTTGGGGTATAAGAATAGAGAACACACAAATTACCACTCCTCCCCCACCTCCACTCACGGCAGTAAGATCGCTTGAAAGACAATAGGAGAACTGGCGGGGGGAGGGGGAGTCCTGGTTGGGAGGCTTTCCAGTTAGCACGGACTGCTGAAAGTTTTGGGTGAGAGAAACCTTTTTGGTTTAAAACTATTAGCCTGGGTAAAATTTAGGAAATAGTTGTGTGTTTATCTTGTATTTCTTCTGTAACCTATTCTGACCTTTGTGCCTTAACACTTATAATCACTTAACTCTCTCATTCTCTGATTAATAAACTGGTTTTATTGTTTTATCTAAACCAGTTGAAGTGTTTGGGGAATCTCTAGTCAGGTTAACAAAGGCTGGTGCGCGATCATTCCCTTTGATGGAATGATGAACTATTCACGAGCGTACACTGTTCAGGCTGGGGGTTCTGAGCAGTGTAAGATGCACATTTCTGGGGTGCAAGGCTAGGGCTAAGAATTTGCAGGTCATAGTTCAGGAGTGGTTGGGAGCCCATTCATGTAACTTTGCTGGGAATGACTGTACATGCTTATGGCTGTGTGTGCGCAGAGCCTAGAGAGGCTGCTTGTCACTGGCAAGGCCGTGTAAGAGGCACCGTGGGCTGGAGAGTTAAGGGGACACAGCAGTTTAGTGGTTCAGGTTGTACCCTGGGGTGTGTCACATAGGGGTCACGGGGCATGCTGGGGTTAGGGGTATGTCAGGGGACAGGGGTTGCTGGGGTTGGGGATGTCAAGGGCCATGGTGGATGTTGGGGTCAGGGGAATGCTGGGGGTCCGGAGATGTTGGGGATGGCAGGGACCATGAGGGATGCTGAGGTTGGGAGTGTCAGGGGACGTGGGATGTCAGGGGGATATCGGGGGTCACTCACACTTCTCCCTCAGGGGCGTAGGTGGAACCGGTGATGCTGAACTCATTCAGGGAACAGACATCTCCCTCCACCTTCTCAACTACAAACATCTGCCAAGAGACAGAGAGAGACAGGTCAGGGCGGGCGGTCCAAGGGGCTGTGGGGTGGGAACACAGCGGGGGGCTGTCCAGGGAGGGGGGCGCCCCTTACCTTGCACACAGACATCTGGTTGGTGGTGAGGGTGCCGGTCTTGTCAGAGCAGATGACTGAGGTGCAGCCCAGCGTCTCCACAGACGGCAGGCTCCGGACAATGGCGTTCTTCTTGGCCATGCGGCGGGTGCCCAGGGCCAGGCAGGTGGTGATGACGGCGGGGAGACCTGCAGGGGAGGGGAGCAGAGGTTAACGCCCAGCGTGTTACCATGGAGTCACTGCCAGTGCCTGCTCTGGACCGGGAAGGAGCAGGGCTGGGAACAGCTGGAATCTGTTCACCTCCAGAGGGCTGCAGCAAGGGCTGCTGGGACTCAGAAGGAGCCCGGACACACAGCCCCTGGAATGGCTCCGAAGGGCAGGCAGACGCCAGGCCCCGCAGCCGGCCGCACAGACTGACCTTCAGGAATGGCGGCCACGGCCAGGGCCACGGCGATCTTGAAGTAGTAGATGGCACCGCGAATCCAGGAGCCGCCGTGGACGGGGTCGTTGAAGTGGCCAATATTGATGAGCCAGACGGCCACGCAGATGAGCGAGATGACCTTGGAGAGCTGTTCCCCGAACTCATCCAGCTTCTGCTGCAGCGGCGTCTTCTCCTGCTCCGTGGCCGCCATCTGATCCCGGATCTTCCCGATCTCGGTGCCCACCCCCGTGGCAATGACAATGCCCACAGCCTTGCCAGCTGCCACGTTGGTGCCCTGCAGGGGGAGGCAGCGAGGGGTGTTGGCAGGGGAGGAGAAGCAGCGGCACCAACAAGGAGTGTACATGGAGACCCCGTGGAGCCCAGGACAGGGGACTGGGGCAAAGCTCTGTCTGTCCTGCAGGGCTGGGGGCACTGGTGACCCCCAGGGGCAGGTCTCTAGTCTGGGGGTGACCCTGGGCTGTAGCTTTTGGTTGTGGGGGTGCAGGGTGGGGGGTGACCGGGGGGGGGGGGCGGGGGGGGGGGGCTCTGGGCTGGGTGCAGGATGGGGGTGACTCCAGCTGGGGTGCAGGGTGGGGATAACACGAAGCAGGGGATCTTCTTAATGGTTTTCTTAATGGTTTTCATGAACACTGTGAGTGCCTCAGTTTCCCTGCATGCTCCGTGTGTAACAGGGGGGTGGGTGAGGGGGTTTGTTGTTGCAGAAGACCAGGTGTGACCTCGCCTAGCAGCCTGGACCCCAGACAATGGCCTGGAGCTTGGATACCCGAGCAACTGGTGACCGTGAACCCTCCCGGCCCCCTAGCTTGGAAGTCAGCCAGTTCAGGCCACTGGGAGGACAATGGGCTGCGGAGAGACCTGACCAGCCGGTTCCAGCCAGAGGGGAACAAAGGATGGAAGAGAGGGGGTCCCATGTGACCTGTTTGCCCAGGACCGAACACAAAGGACGAGGAGGGGCCGAGGGGGAGGGGATATAGGAGGCTCGGCTGGAAGGAGGAGGCTGCTGGACTTGGGGGAGAGAGAACAGCCAGAGCCCACCTGGATGGGGACAGACCCAGCTGGCCGGGGCTGAGACTGGCCAGGCCCGAGGGCCCTGAGAACTGCCTGGGGTAGGTTCAGACGCTCAATAAACCTCCTGTGTGACGCTGGCTGAGAGTCGCTGCAGGCTGCAGATCTGGGGGCATCGCTCCCTCTGGGAGTGGAGGCCCCGGGGGTCCAGAGCGAGGGGACTCCCTGAGGGGGCCCATGGCAGAGACAGTCGTGCTGAAGGCTGAGAAAGGTGCGGATCCAGGAGGCGCTGGAGCCCAGGGCTTAACCCCTGAGACAGAGTGGACCCCCGAGAAGGACTGTCACACTGAAGGGGGGTCCTCCCAGGGACCATATGGAGCCAAGAGAGCACAGGGCCTGGGAGTCCATGTCAGAGGGTGACCTGGGGGGCAACTCTCTGGCTGGGAGGGCAGGGGGCAGCCCTCAGCATGGGGGGAGTGATATTCAGGCCCTCGTGCAACACTCACTGAGAAGAGCATGTTCTTCTTGTCCTGGTTGACAGCGCGAGGGTCCGGGATAGGGTCCGTGTGCTTGATAACAGAGACAGACTCACCTGCAGGAGGAGCAGAGAGGGCTGAGCACATGGGACGAGGGCACCAGGAGTCCTGCCAGACAGACACCCAGACATCCCCACCACATGGACAGATGGGCACCCACAGATGCAAACGGGCCCAGACACACGGACACACAGGGAGCAGAACAGGAACTTAGAGATGCCCTCCTCCCTCCACCCCCGCACGACCCACTCACCCACCCACCGACACACAGACACAGTCAGAGAGGCAAAGTCACCCAGAGAGACACCCCTACCCACACAGTGACACATACACAAACACCTCCCAGACACCCCCCAACGTACACGCCCCCCCAGACCCACATAGACCAGCTACAGTGACTACAGTCACACCTCAGGGCTACAGACTCACAATCACAAGCTTGAATTTCTTTTGGCTGCCCCGCAGTTCTGTCCCTCCCAGCCCAGTTCTTTCCCACCCCAGACCAGCCCCCACCCCAGTTCTTTTCCCCTCAGCCCAGCTCTCCAGGCTGGTTCTGCCCACTCCCTCCCCCTCCCGCCAGGCCCTGTACCTGTCAGGATGGATTGGTCCACACGCAGGGTGGTGGATTTGATGGAGAGGAGCCGGATGTCAGCTGGCACCTTGTCACCCACTGCAGGGAGAGGCACAGGACACACTGTAATGGATGGACACGGGGGAAGGGGTGTCCCCACTACCAGAGTCTGGGGGGCAGACCCTGCACCCCACCCCCTCTCAACAGGGCTGCAGGGGACGCTCAGGGCAAAAGGGTGAGTGGGCTGTGTGACTTTGGGTTGAGAGTGTTGGAGCAGCAGCCGGGGGGACACGGCCCCTGCGTGTCAGCAACACACAACACCAGGAGAATGCGCAGTGGGAGGGAGCCAGACAGCCAGGGATGTGGAGGAGGTTATACAGGGAGAGGAAATGCTGGATCTTCTCTCACTGTCCACCCCTAGCCGGGGCACCAGCCCCTCTATTCCAGCCGGGGATCAGGCCCCCCGGCAGTGTAACCCTAGCCGCCCCCCTGCGCTGGGACCCTTCCTGTCAGCTCAGTAAGTGTCTCCCTCCTCCCCCTCCCCGGTGCCCTCTATGTCCTGCCGCCCCTGTCCTCGTAAACCTGGCTCATCACATTCCTGCCGCCCCGGCCGCTTGGCACTGCCCATAGAAGGAGCGCCCGGCGCCTCAGCCCCCCCCCCCTGCTTTGCCCAGGGGGCTCTCAAGGAGATGGCGAGGTCAGGGCTCCCGGCTGGCTGGCTGGCACGGCTGGGGGGCACTAGGAAGGGGGATATAAGGTCATCCCCCCCAGCCTGCAGGGAGGGGCGGAGACGGGGTTGGTGCGGGGGATAGAGGGTCTCTCCCCCCAGGCTGGGGGGGCAGTGGCATGATAGGAGCGTTGGCTGCAGCCCAGGCCCCGGAACACCTGTCACTGAACAAGTGCAGTGCAAAGGGGATTCCACGGGGCTCCGCTTTCAGCCGGGGCCAGGGACTGTCTGTTCCCAAACACCCGCCTCCCAGCACAGGGAGAACGAGGCTGCATCTGCCCCACGAGCTGGGGTCAGGGCAGGCCGGGGCCAGGCCGTAAACAAGGCCAAGAGCTGCTGGGAGGCCCTGCTTAGCCAGCCCCCACAGCCCCTAACACCTTCGCAGAGGGGAAGGGTGAGGAGCATTGGGGATCCTCCAAGGGCATTGTGGGTAATCATGGCAACAGCATGATTCTGATGTCATCCCTGACCCTTCAACCCTCAGTGCACAGGGTGTGTTTAACATGGTGCCTTCGGCACCTTGAACCCCATGTGAACCCCATGTGCTCACGGCCACACACTCACCAGCCACCTCGGCAATGTCGCCAGGGACCATGTCCCGGGCCTTGATTCTCTGCACAGATTTCCTGTCTGCACGGTACACCTTGCCCATCTCGGGTTCATACTCCTTCAGGGCCTCGATGGCATTTTCAGCGTTCCTCTCCTGCCAGGGCAGCACAAACAGTCACGCCCACCTGCCCACAGCCCCCCGGGGTCTGGGTGTACTGAGACCCCCTCAACCAGCACTGACATATGGGTTGGGATGCAGGGGGCTGTTTATACAGCAATCCGTCGCTTGGTGTTGAGGTGCGGCCACCTCTGGGGTGGGGCACTGGGGCTGTTTGCACAGGGGCCCATGGCTGGTGCCAAGATGCAGCCCCCTTCTGGGATGAGACACTGATGTCAGTGACCCCTTCTAAGTCGCCTGCTCTATCTCCTGGGTCACTTCAGCAGTCTCCCATCCAGGTACTGATCTGGCCTGACCCTGCTTAGCACACAGAGGGGGTGGTCGCTGGCCCCTAGTTACCTGCCAGACTCCTACAATGGCATTGGCGATGAGGATCAGGAGAATGACGAATGGCTCCACGAATGCAGTGACTGTCTCCTCGCCTTCCTCAAACCAGGCCAGCACCTATGAGGGGCAGAGCCACAGCCAGGGTCATGCCTGTGTGACCTACAGCACAGCACAAGTCACCCTTCCCACCCCTTGGCTGGAGAGCTACACCCCTTCCTTCCCCTCCTCCACAGAGCTACACAAACCCAGAGTGCTACACCTTTCCCATCCACATGGCCAGGGAGTTACAGCTCTCCATTCCTCTCCTCCACAGAACTACATCATCCCATCCACAGACAGAGTGCTACACCCCTCTGACCTACATGGCCAGGGAGTTACAGCCCCCCCTCCCCTCCTCCACAGAGCTACACCCTCCCACACACACACCACACACCCTTGAATGCTACACCCCTTCCACCCACAGCCATAGCCCCAGAGCTTCACCATCACCCCCCACCAAAGTTCTACACCCCCCCCCCATCCACATGACCAGAGAGCTACACTTCTTACTTCCCCTCCACCTCCACAGAGCTACACCCTTCTCACCCACATGGCCAGAGAGATACATCACCCCCCTGCAATATACTCTTCCACACGCACACACACAATTACACACTCACACAGTGCTGCACCCCTCCCCTCTCCTCCACAGAGCTACGCCCTCCCCCCACAGAGAGCGACACCCACTTAGACACACAGCCAGAGCGCTACACCCTTCACACCACATAGCAAAAGTGCTACACCCCTCCACAACTTCACACCCTCCCCCAGACACACACACAGTTCTACACCTTCTCTGTCTCTCACACCACACACACATAGTGCTACACCCCTCTCCTTCCCCCACCTAGCTACACACTCGCACACCTCCTACAGATGCCCAGAGCGCTACAGCTTCTTAGACACACAGCCAGAGCACTACACCCCCGTCCACTCCCCCAGAACTACATGTCTCTCTCTCACATACATCCCACACAGAACTCCACACACACACACACCATGAACACTACACCCCAGCCCATGCACTCGGCAGGGCCGGCTCCAGGCACCAGCTTACCAAGCAGGTTCTTGGGGCGGCCACTTCGGAGAGGGGCGGCAAGTCCAGCTGTTCAGCGACAATTCGGCGGACGGTCCCTCACTCCTGCTCAGAGCGAAGGACCTCCCGCCGAATTGCCACCGCAGATTGCGATCACAGCTTTTTTTTTTTTTTTTTTTTTT
>NW_020664957.1:270817-276413 GCF_002925995.2 Terrapene triunguis | reverse complement strand
TTTTTTTTTGGCTGCTTGGGGCGGCCAAAACCCTGGAGCCGGCCCTGGCACTCGGCGCATTATAGTCCTTCCCATTCGCGCACACAGTGCACAACACCCTGCCTCATACTCCCTCAGGTAGCTACCTAGCTCCCAACACTCACTACTCTCTTGGGTATTTCTATTATAATGGAGTCTTGTCCCAGGTGCTGCACAGACCTCAACTGAGATCAGGAGTCCCCTTAAGCCAGGGGTTTTCAAACTGGGGGTTGGGACCCCTCAGGGGGTCACGAGGTTATTACATGGGGTGGTCGTGAGCTGTCAGCTTCCACCCCAAACCCCGCTTTGCCTCCAGCATTTATAATGGTGTTAAATATATTAAAAAGTGTTTTTAATTTATGGGGGGGGCGCACTCAGAGGCTTGTGATGTGAAAGGGGTCACCAGTACAAAAGTTTGAGAACCACTTCCTTAAGCCAAGTGCTACACAGACCCTGCCCAGGATCCGGGAGTGTATGGGGATGGATGGATTGATATATAGCTAAATAGCAGTAGGAATATACTACCTGACCCGGATGGTGATAGTGACTTTGAAATGCTCAGGGAGATTAGAGAGGCTATAAAAATAAAAACCTCAATAATAATGGGGGATTTCAACTACCCCCATACTGGGTACATATCACCTCAGGACAGGATGCAGAGATAAAGCTTCTTGACACCTTAAATGACTGCTTCTTGGAGCAGCTGGTCCTGGAACCCACAAGAGGAGAGGCAATTCTTGATTTGGTCCTAAGTGGAGCACAGGATCTGGTCCAAGAGGTGAATATAGCTGGACCTAATAGTGCCCATAATATAATTAAATTTAACATCCCGGTGGCAGGGAAAACACCACAGTGGCCCAACACTGTAGCATTTAATTTCAGAAGGGGAACTACACAAAAATGAGGAAGTTAGTGAAACAGAAATTAAAAGGTTCAGTGCCAAAAGTGAAATCCCTGCAAGCTGCATGGAAACTTTTTAAAGACACCATAATAGAGGCTCAACTTAAATGTATACCCCAAATTAAAAAACATAGCAAGAGGACCCAAAAAAGAGCCACCGTGGCTAAACAACAAAGTAAAAGAAGCAGTGAGAGACAAAAAGGCATCATTTAAAAAGTGGACGTTAAATTCTAGTGAGGAAAATAGAAAGGAGCATCAACTCTGGCAAGTGAAGTGTAAAAATATAGTTAGGAAGGCCAAAAAAGAATTTGAAGAACAGCTAGCCAAAGATTCAAACAGTAACAGCAAAAACATTTTTAAGTACATCAGAAGCAGGAAGCCTGCTAAACAACCAGTGGGGCCACTGGACAATCAAGATGCTAAAGGAGCACTCAAGGATGATAAGGACATTGCGGAGAAACTAAATGACTTCTTTGCATCGGTCTTCACGATTGAGGATCTGAAGGAGATTCCTAAAACTGAGCCATTCTTTTTAGGTGACAGATCTGAGGAACTGTCCCAGATTGAGATGTCATTAGAGGAGGTTTTGGAACAAATGGATAAACTAAACAGTAATAAGTCACCAGGAGCAGATGGTATCACCTAAGAGTTCTGAAGGAACTCAAATGAGAAATTGCAGAACTACTAACTGTAGTCTGTAACCTATTATTTAAATCAGCTTCTGTATCAGATGACTGGAGGATAGCTAATGTGACGCCAATTTTTAAAAAGGGCTCCAGAGGAAACCCCAGCAATCACAGGCCGGTAAGTCTGTCTTCAGTACTGGGCAAACTGGTTGAAACTGAAGTAAAGAACAAAATTGCCAGACACATAGATGAACATAATTTGTTGGGGAAAAGTCAACATGGTTTTTGTAAAGGGAAATCATGCCTCACCAATCTACTAGAATTCTTTGAGGGGGTCAACAAGCATGCGGACAAGGGGGATCCAGTGGATATCGTGTACTTAGATTTTCAGAAAGCCTTTGACAAGGTCCCTAACCAAAGGCTTTTAAGCAAAGTGAGCTGTCATGGGATAAGAGGGAAGGTCCTCTCATGGACTGGTAACTGGTTAAAAGATAGGAAACAAAGGGTAGGAATAAATGGTCAGTTTTCAGAATGGAGAGAGGTAAATAGTGGTGTCCCCCAGGGGTCTGTACTGGGACCAATCCTAGTTAACATATTAATAAATGATCTGGAAAAGGGAGTAAACAATGAGGTGGCAAAATTTGCAGATGATATAAAACTACTCAAGATAGTTAAGCCCCAGGCAGACTGCGAAGAGCTACAAAAGGATCTCACAAAACTGGGTGACTGGGCAACAAAATGGCATATGAAATTCAGTGTTGATAAATGCAAAGTAATGCACATTGGAAAATATAATCCCAACTATACATATAAAATGATGGGGTCTAAATTAACTGTTACCACTCAAGAAAGAGATCTTGGAGTCACTGTGGATAGTTCTCTGAAAACATCCACTCAATATACAGCAGCAGTCAAAAAAGTGAACAGAATGTTGGGAATCATTAAGAAAGGGATAGATGATAAGACAGAAAATATTATATTGCCTCTATATAAATCCATGGTACGCCCAGATCTTGAATACTGCATGCAGATGTGGTTGCCCCATCTCAAAAAAGATATATTGGAATTGGAAAAGGTTCAGAAAAGGGCAACAAAAATTATGAGGGGCATGGAACAGCTTCCGTATGAGGAGAGATTAATAATATTGGGACTTTTCAGCTTGGAAAAGAGACGGCTAAGGGGGGATATGATAGAGGTCTATAAAATCATGACTGGTGTGGAGAAAGTAGATAAGGAAGTGTTATTTACTCCTTCTCATAACACAAGAACTAGGGGTCACCCAATGAAATTAATAGGCAGCAGATTTAAAACAAACAAAAGAAAATATTTCTTCACGCAACACACAGGGCCGGCTCCAGGCACCAGCTGAGCAAGCTCGTGCTTGGGGCAGCAGATTCTAAGGGGCGGCATTCCACCCAATCCTAGGGCGGCACGGCTGCCCTGTTTTTTTTTTTTTTTTGCCTTTCCCCGGGGTCCAGCCGCCCTGCGCCCTATTTTTTTGTTTTTTTTTTTTGCTTGGGGCGGCAAAAAAGTCAGAGCCTGCCCTGACAACACACAGTCAGTCTGTGGGACTCTTTGCCAGAGGATGTTGTGAAGGCCAAGACCATAACAGGGTTCAAAAAAGAACTACATAAACTCATGGAGGATAGGTCCATTAATGGCTATTAGTCAGGATGGGCAGGGATGGTGTCCCTAGCCTCTCTTTGCCAGAAGCTAGGAATGGGCGACAGGGAATGGATCACTTGATGATTGCTTGTTCTGTTCATTCCCTCTGGGGCACCTGGCACTGGCCACTGTTGAAAGACAGGATATTGGGCTAAATGGACCTTTGGTCTGACCCAGTATGGCAATTCTTATATGATAGATAGATAGATAGATAGATAGATAGATAGATAGATAGATAGATAGATGGGGTGGATGGGATGGATGGGGATGGATAGATAGATAGATCGACAGATAGATGGGGTGGATGGGGGTAGATAGATAGATAGATAGATAGATAGATAGATAGATAGATAGATAGATAGATGGGGTGGATGGGGATGGATAGATAGATAGATCGATAGATAGATGGGGTGGATGGGGTGGATGGGGGTAGATAGATAGATAGATAGATAGATAGATAGATAGATAGATAGATGGGGTGGATCAGGATAGATAGATAGATCGATAGATAGATGGGGTGGATGGGGATAGATAGATAGATAGATAGATAGATAGATAGATAGATAGATGAGGTATATGACAAGATCCCTGGGGTGCAACGTGGCACTGTGGGATGGCTGTGTCCCCTTAACTCACTAAGCTGGGTTGTCTCTCACAATGCCTCACTGGTGACAAGCAGCAAACCCCTCCTAATGCTGTTTCCACTCAGTACAACCACATGTGGAGCCCCACACCCAGCTAGATTGCATGGATGCTCCCAGAGCCATTCACGAATTACACAGAGCAAGGCACCAGCCAAATCCCCCAACTCCCAGCCTTGTACCACTGGAATATACCGTTTTGCACCGCTCAAGACCTTTTCTTGAGCAATGCAAGTTTATTAATTGTTTCACCACTTCCTCGATCGAAAGTGGGCATACACCCGCCTTTGTGACCTGGGCAGGTTTACTGAGCACTTCAGTCAAACTCACTGGTAAGGAAAAACATTAGAGTAAGTTTATTGATTACAAAAGATGGATTTTAAGTGATTATAAGTGATAGGCAAAAAGTCAGAGTGGTTACCCCTCCCTCCATCTATCTATCTATCTATCTATCTATCTATCTATCTCCATACACACTCATCAATCTAGCTTATCCCAAAATAGCTTCCATTTCTGGCCCATCCCCTCTACCTGGTCACAATCAGCTTGGTTAGCTGCAGGTTTACTGCCCCAGGGCTCCTGAGGTGCTGGGGTGTCACCTCCTGCTGCTCTGACTCGGGGGATGACTGGATTTCAACCACACACCCCGCACAGCTAGGTGCACAGACACACCCCGCACCTACAGCAATGCACCTCACCCCTACTGAGCAGGGCCGGCTCCAAGCGGCAAAAAAAAAAAAAACCGCAATCGCGATCTGTGGCGGCAATTTGGCAGGAGGTCCTTCGCTCCGAGCTGGAGTGAGGGACCGTCCGCCGAATTGCTGCCGAATAGCTGGACGTGCCGCCCCTCTCCGGAGTGGCCGCCCCAAGCACCTGCTTGGCAAGCTGGTGCATGGAGCCGGCCCCGCTACTGAGCAAAGCACTCCTGCAGAGACACACCCTCAGGCATGCATACATGTGCAGCGCAATGCACACCTCCCCAGACACAGAGGCCAGCTCTCTGACTCACCCCCGCAGCAATGAAGCCACGGGTGTGTGCACACACTCACACAGAACCCCCCCCCCCCCAGTGTCTCCCACTTTTGCACAGACACCAGCTCCCCACACACACACACAGTTATACAACAGGGATGCTGCAGTCTTGCCCAGGCTGGGCCCAACTGTGCCCACTCAGGTTTCATCCAAGGCCCAGTGAGATTGAGATCAGTTTACAGGCCTCTTGCACTCACGCAAGGGGACAGGGGGGCCCAGCTGTCGCCGTTCCCCCCCCCTCCCCTCCCCCAGTACATATCAAGATCAAGGGGACATGGGAGGAGGGCTGATGGAGCCACATGGGGGGAGAATCAGTGGGGAGAGGGGTTCCTCCTCCCTCCACTGCCTACCCAGGCAGGGTCTCCCATGCTTTAACACCTGCCAGACGCAGCCCTGGGCCTCCCTCTTCCCACCCCCTAGCCCTGGCTCCCTCCTTCCACCCGCAGCCCTGGCCCAGCTGCCGACACTTGAGATGCTGCCTTTTCGGGAGCCGATACTGAATCCTTCAAGACTGAATTCCGGGCGGGCCTGGGCCAGGTCTCCACACAGAAAGGTCATGGTGAAGGACGATGCAAGACGCCTCCCAATGCCCGCTCCCCTCCTGGCCTGAGGAGCCCCAGGCCCACAGCGCCCCTGCCAGAGACACAGCGTGGAGCCTGGACAGAGCGGGGTGGGACCGTACCCCTGGCCCTTCCCCAGGGACACCTGTTCCCC
>NW_020664957.1:268809-270807 GCF_002925995.2 Terrapene triunguis | reverse complement strand
CACTCACAAAGGAGATGCAGCCCCTCCCACACCCTGGGATCCCAGCCCCCCCCACCCCCATCACTCACGAAGGAGATGCAGGCTGCCAGCAGCAGGATTCGCACCAGCAGGTCCTCAAACTGCTCCACCACCAGCTCCCAGATGGACTTGCCTGGGGAGTGGGGCAGGGTCAGGGAGCAGCAGGGATACACCCCCCCCCAGGGATCCCACCCCTATTTTCCTTGGGTGTGGGGGCACAGGGGGTCAGAGGCAGGGACACCAAGTCACTAGGGTGCCAGCCCTCCAGGACTGTCCTGGAGTCACCGGGAATTAAAGATTCTCTCAGGTGATGAAAGCTCCAGGAATCTGTGCAACCAAAACGGGCAGCCCTGCGAGTCCCAGGGGCTGGAGCCGGAATGGAGAATGGGGGTCGGAGCTGGGGAGTCAGGTTGTGGGGCAAGGGAGGGCCTTGGGGGCAGTGGGTTGAGGGCGCTGGCCACAGGGGTAAAGTTATAGGGCAATGGAGGCACTGGGCTATCAGAGGGGCCGTGGGCCCTGGGAGCAGTGGGTTATGGACAGGGGGCTGGCCACAGGGGTCAGGTTATGGGGTGATGGAGGGGCCGTGGGGAGTTATGGGGTGGCGTTGGCCCCGGGGTTTGGGTTAGAGAGAGGCTGGGGCTGGCCTGAGGATGTGGCCGGCGGTGGCTGCCGTGGGCTCTGGCACTTTGCAGTTTTGGGGGCACCAGTGGCTGGGACTCACCTTCCTCTGCCGGGAGCTCTGCCCATGGAGCCGCCGCCGCCGCAGGAGTGAAGGAAGAGAGGAGGAGAGGCTGGTTAGCACCGTGAGCGGGAACCCCCGGGGCAGGGCGCATGCTGCACACGGGGGAGACAGGAACGAGCCCCAAAGGAGGGGACATGGCACACAAACAGGGGCAGACGGATTCATTGGCCTAGGGCACAACATTCCAGCCCAGGGTCGCACAGGGCATGGGGCCTCGAACCCTGGCACCTTTGGCAGGCTAAGGGGAGAGTGTGTGTGTGTGTGTGTGCGCACAACACACTGAGACACACGCTGGGCTGACAGGAGGCGGAAAGGGGGGGCAGGGCCCCCAAAAATTAATGGGGTGAAATGGGAGAGGGATGGGCCCAGCTGAAATGAGGTACCAGGGCCCTATATTTCCCTAGCTGGGGCTGCACAGACATGCAGAGAATGGGGTACGCACATGCCCACTGGTGTAAACACCCCTCAGACATGTAAACACACCCTCACACACATGAACACACCTGCACACACACACATGTAAACACACCCACACGTGAGTGAACTCACCTTCATACATACAGGAACGCCCATACACACCTACACACGCCCACACACCCTCACACACACACGTGACCATGCCCTCACACACATAGATGCAGACAAACAGTCATTCACACACAAGTACGCACTCACACACTCTCCTGCAGTGACCCAAGCTGGGCTGAGTGATCCCGAGCTCCTTGGCCTGCTGCCCTGGGACCTGCACCAAGCCCAGTGGGGCTGGGGGTGGCAGGAAGCCAGAGGATATGGGGCTAGGAGGGGCACCACGGTGCGGTTGGGATCATGCCCATCCTCAGTTGCAGTCTGAGCCACCCATCACTTCCACACATGCTGGCCCAGCACAGGACTTTCCTGCCCCGCCAGCATTAGGGGCTCCCCTTAACCCTGTGCCAGGACAGGAGGCGCAGAGTGAAGGATGCCCTCCGCCCCACGCAGCATCTCTGGTGTCCGATCCATTCCAGAGGGAATTACAGGCGGGTTATTCTTAGCCAAGGAGCAGCTGCCTTGTCCCCAGGACAGTCGGGCCTTGCCTGTGTCTGCATCTTTGGCTTCTCTGTGATAGGCTCTGACCCTGATTCTGATATGCGGCTCCCCGGGCTCTGATATGTGGCTCCCCAGGTTCTCATACGTGGCTCCCGGGGTTCCGATCCGCGGCCCCCCGGGCTCCGATACGTGGCTCCTGGGGTTCCGATATG
>NW_020664957.1:260043-268709 GCF_002925995.2 Terrapene triunguis | reverse complement strand
CCCGGCTCCGATACGCGGCTCCCCGGGCTCTGATACGCGGCTCCCCGGGCTCCGATACGTGGCTCCCTGGGCTCTGATACGTGGCCCCCCCCCCCGGCTGCGATACGTGGCTCCCCGGGCTCCGATATGTGGCTCTGGGAGCCCTGCTGATTCTTGCCCTGACACCCAGCTCCCCTCATGCTGCTACACACCTCCCAGGGCCCAGTGGCTGATGCCAGCCTTGCTCATTGTCTCTCGCTCCATCCCTACCTCTCTGTGTCCAGCCAACCCCATGCACCCTTAGCCACCTGTTCCATTCTCTCCTGTTTGCCTCCTTCTTTCTCGCTCCCCAGCCCCAGACATTTCTCTCCCCCTCCCCCCCCCCCGACACAAGCAAACTCTCTGTTCCTCATTCTCAATCCTTCTTCCTTTCTCGGTCTCTTTCTCGCTCCACCTCTCTCCGCCTCGTCTCTCCCCGCCCCGGTAGCCGGTCCAGCCAGATGTGTGCAGATGCAGGGCGCTGCCAGCACTTACCGTTGGGGCCGTATTTCTCCAGGTTCTTCTTCACGTGTTCGGGCGTCAGGCCAGTGTTCTCGCTCACGCCAAAGTAGGCCAGACACTCCTCCACGGTCTTTATGTGGGAGTTCTCCATGGCTGCCCCACCAGCGCTGTAAGGCCTGTCCCCCCTGGGCTCGGCCTGTCTCTGCCCCTCACAAGCCCCGGCTGGTCAGTTGGTCTCTGAGCGTCTCCCACCTCGCGTCCCCTGCCGCTTAGCAGACCATGGCCCTCCTCGGCGCCCAGTATCCGACAGGGGAGCCCACGCAACCCGTCCCGGTAGAGACACCCTCAGTGGGGACTGGGGCTGTCCCTGGTCCTTATGAGGGAGCCCACGGGGAAGACTCCCGGGCCCCGTCCCTGTGCTCCCATTGGGCAGCTCCCCTGACATCACGGCAGGCACCGGCACACATATGGCATTCTGCGCAGGGAGGTATTTTTGCTGACTTGAGGCAGCGGGAGGGAGACCGAGAGGTGACTTAGGAGAGTGGCTGAGGCGGCCGCACACCGAGATGTCACTCAACGTCTGCCAGCTCCTTGCAAGAAACCTCCCCCACCCCCCATCCTGCTTCTTGGCTCCTTGCGGGTTATTTCTGTCCCTTGGCCATAATGGACACGCGGCTCAGGGCTCGTCTCACTCACATTTCCTCATCCTCACCCCCTTCCCTCTGTCCAGTCCTCCGGTCCTCTGTCTACCCCCCAGCCAGATGAGCTCCCGTGCTGGCCGTCCACAGCTGCACCCGCTGGCCAGATCCCATGTGCCCCCCACCAGCTACCCAGCCAGCTGTGCCCACAATCACTAACCAGCAACCCATCTAGATCGACCCACCCGAGGGAAGGGCAGGCAGCCCATGGGCTTGGGGGGGCTGTGAGCCAGGGGGATCCCCTCTATGGGGGAAGGGCCAGCAGCCCCAGGGCTGGCGGGAGGGAAAGCTGGGGGGGGGGGGCCCCCCTCCGGGGGGGAAGGGCCAGCAGCCCCAGGGCTGGGGGTGGGGGGCTGTGAGCCCAGGGAGGGAGGGAGTTCCCTCCCAAAGGGAAGGGCCAGGAGCCCTGGTGACTGAGCTCAGGGGTGACCATTGGGCAGGAGCGCCACCAGCTTTTCCCGCCCCGAAATCCCGCCCTCCCACAGAGGCAGCGGAAGGGCCGCAGAAATACTGCCACAGTCACCGCCCCCCAAATTGTAGCGCCCTTGGCGACCACCTAGGTCGCCTAATGGGTTGCGCCGGCCCTGCCATCGGGGACTGAGTGCCTGGTGGAGGGATTTGGAGCAGGTGGGAAGTGAGAAGGATTTTCATTTTGGGTCCGCGTCTGTCTGCCCATCTGTGCATCTCCACCGTTCCTGCCGGGGCCAGCGCACCCTGGCTGTGCCCACGTGAATGCGGTGCAGAAACCCCTGGGAAAACACGTCTGTCTTGTCAGAGACTTTACACCTCAGGCGATGCCGGGGGCCAGGCCCCTCTGCTCCTGCTGTGTCTGCTGCTGGGTGGGGCAGGGGACACAGCGACACCCCTTCCCCGTCCCCGTGCAGGGAGTCCACGCTCACTGCATCTCCCCTCTGCCCCCCAGTTAGGGTCTGAGGTGCATGGAGCTGCCAGAAGAACAGAGGGGACCCGGCTCCATTGGGGCTGGGGAGCCCTTGGGGAACAGGAGGTGTAGGGGGCATGGATGGGAGATCTCAGGGAGATGGGATGGGAACCAGGGCAGGGCAAATGGCCTGGGGTCAGGGATGCTGTTGTGGGGCAGAGCAGGGCATTAGGAAATGGAGTGGAGAGGTGACGGGGTCGGGGGGCTGCGGGGCAGGGCACTGGGGCTGAGGGCTGGAGGTTCAGTGGGGTTGATGGCTGGGATAAGGGCAGGGAAATGGGGCTGAGGGCTGGAAGCTCAGTGGGGCTGGGGGGTGGGATGGGGTCAGGGCAATGGGGCTGAGGGCTGGAGCATCAGTGGGGCTGGGGGTGGGATGGTGGCAGGGTAACGGGGCTGAGGGCTGGAGGCTCAGTGGGGCTGGAGGCTGGGATAGCGGCAGGGCAATGCGGCGGGAGGCTGGGATGGCGGCAGGGTAGTGGTGCTGGGGTCTCAGTGGGGCCGGGGGCAGGGCAGTGTGGCTAAGGGTTGGAGGCAGTGGCGGATTAGCCACTGGGCCAACGGGGAAATGGACCAACTAGGGGGCCCAGGAAAACTGGGCGCCCCTGCACCCCGACCTCATTTCCCCGCTTGGAGCGCCAGGCCGGAGGGCGGGCGAACGGGGGCCCCACCGAAGGGTAAAACCTGCCTGTGGCTGGGGGGATCCTGGCGTAGGGGGGAGGGGCACGGGCTGGGGGGGACCCGGCAGCGGGGAACGAGGGCACGGGCTGGGGGGGATCCTGGCGGGGGGGGGGCACAGGATGGAGCAGTCCTGGCCTGTGGTCTTGAGCCGGCCCAGTGGGATCCCTGTGTCTGGGCCCAGGTTGTTAATGAGGCATTTATCTGCCCCTGGAGGGGGCGGGGGGATGCGGCATATTCCATGGAGCCCCATTGCACCCAGACTCCTCTCCAGCAGCAGCCTGGGGGCTGAGCAGCCAGTGAGTCATAGGGCCCTGCTCCCCACCCCCATGGATCCCTGCTGAGCCAGTCTCATTGCCCCCAGCCCCCCATGTCCCTGCCCCCAAGGGAACTGCAATCCCAGCCTGCCCCAGCCCCATGGCACCCTGACTGGCTGCTCCCTGTCCTGTCCTGAGGTGACTGGCCCCAGCTGGGATATTCGGGGGGGAGGGTGGCGATGGAAGCTGATTTATTGGGTGGTGGCAGGAAAGTTAATTTACGGCTTCTGCTCCAAGGGGATTGGGGTGGCTTGTCCCCACCACAGATCCATGTCCTCAGTGACTGGGGTAGCACAGCTGCCGAGGGTCTCGTCTCAGCACCTGCCCCTCCAGAGCTAGGGATAGAACCCAGGTGTCCTGACTCCCACCCCCAATGACTAGACCCCACTCCCCTCCCAGCGCTGGGGATAGAACCCAGGCGTCCTGACTCCCAGAGGAGTTGAAGGGGAACATTAATCTTCCAGCCTAGTGAGGTATTTCCATCTCTGACCCCATTTTCAAAGCCTTTGAGCCTTCCCAGAGACCGTGCAGCAGCACAGAGCTCTGCCCCCCACAATCCCCTGCCCCCCATGCAGCCCTGTCCGGCTCTGGCAGCGCACCTTGCTGTGAATGGGAGGGCAGATTCTGGTCTCAATCACACCAGTTGAATCCAGAGTCAAGTCTGAGTCTGCTGATCACACTGAAACTGGGGAGCTGCTCTGAGTGACCAATGCAGCGACGCTGCCAGAGTCTGCAGAGAGCCTGAGCCCCCAGATTTCCCCCCCCTCCCCAGAGGCCGGGCCGAGAAGTGTAACTCGAGCAGCAGCTGCTGCCTGTCCCGGCTCCAGTTACCCACACAACCTTTGCTGTTTGGCCATGTCAGCGCCCACAGGGGAACAGGCTGGGGGGGGGGAGGATAAGAAGGGATGGGGGGAATCGTGCTGTGGGGTGGTCAGAGTGGGGCCTGTGACCCCCAGCTCTGCAGGGGTCCCCACAGCTGTTTCTCTTTCTCGCTCATGCGCACACACACACATACCATCAAACTCCAGGCCCTCTTGGTGCCGGGGGTCTCTGAACCAGACGGGTTGCCCCCACTCCAGCTGCTGCAGCTGGGACCACAGCCCCATGGGCCAGGTGCTGGAGAGAATGACAGACAGCTGAACAGGGCGGGGGGAAGCACTGAGTAAAAGGAAACTGAGGAACAGAGCTGTGAAAGGGCTGATCACACAGAGACCTGGGGCACAGCAGGGAATAGAACCCAGGCTCCTTTCTCCCAGTGCCCCACTCCCCTCCCAGAGCTGGTGGGAGAACCCAGGAGTCCTGACTGCTGAGGTGCACCCATGGCTGACTTTGAACCAGGGTGACTGGTTTAAAGGAGCCAGTCTCCCCGCCTCCCCGAAATGGGGTCAGGCGGGAGGAATGGACAGTTCTCAGATTGTACTCTCACCCCTTACGCTGGGAGCTGCAGCTGACCTGGTCTGCCCCCTGCCCACCAGGCCTCAGGGACAGGGAATCCAGCAAGGGGGGAGGGGAGAGGGGGAAGGACAAGAGGGGATTCCCTGACCCGGAGAGGGAATGGCACTTGGAGGAGCAGTCCATGGAGCACAACGAGGGTCCAACATGTGAGGGCGTCAGGGTCCTGCATGTGATTGTGCTGGAGGGAGAGCTGGGGCTGAGGTGGGGCAGGGGGACCGGGGCCAGAGCACTTTGGGGTTGGGGATGGAGGAGCTGGGTGTGCTGGAGTGGGTGCATAGGGGGAACCGGGTGAATGGGGGGCTGGGTGAATCATAGAATCATAGAATATCATTGGGTGCTGGGTGTATGGGGCAGTTGAGTTTGTTGGGAGCTGGGAGCATGGGGGAGCTGGATGTGTTGGGGGCTGGGTGTATGGGGGGAGCTGGATGAGTGAGGGGCTGGGTGCGTTGGGGCAGTGTAAAGAAGTGGGGGGAGCTGGGTGCATTGTGGGATGGGTGGATTGGAGGGAGATGGGTGCTTTTGGGTCTGGGTGCAGGGGAGGAGCTGGGTGTGTTGGAGGCTGGGTAGATCAGGAGAGCTGGGAGGATGGGGGGAACTGTATGCATTGGGGGCTGGGTGCATGGAGGGGCTGGTGTTTTGGGGGGCTGGGTGCATGGGGGGAGCTGGGTACATTGGGGGCTGGGCGGATTGGGGAGCTCTTGACGTTTGGGGATGGGTGGGTGCAGGGAGCTGTTTGCGTTGGGGTGATGTTTTGAGATGGGGGCTGGGTGCATAGGGGAGCTGGGTATGTTAGGACAGTGTATTGAGGTGGGGGGAGCTGGGTGCATTGGGGGCTGGGTGTATGGGGGAGCTGGGTGTATTCGGGGCTGGGTGGATCGGGGAGCTCTGTGTGTTGGGGGATGGGTGGGTGAAGGGAGCTGGTTGCGTTGGGGTGATGTATTGAGGTAGGGGGCTGGGTGAGTTGGGGCAGCTGTGACTCACCAGGCTGGGCTCCCTATCAGCACTGGGCTGGTGTGACAAGCTTTTCACTGCTCCCAATCCTACACTCCAACCAGCGTTTGCGTAGGCAGGCACACACCCAGCTGCAGGTGCATGCAGGCTTTGGCCAGCCACTGCATGAACCAACAATCGAGAGGCTACAGCCAAGATAACCCCCAGCTTCCCAGGCTAGGACCCCAGAGCTGAACCATCCTGCCCTGGTCAAAACCCCACCAGTATGAATGTATTACCCGGTTCAACACTTCTACAAAGGAAAGTGGACGTGCACCAACTCTTGTTCATGAGCTGAGATCTAGCCCCTTTGCACTTCGAACAACACACAGTGTCTTAGGTAAAATCTAAAATAGATTTACTAACTACAGAAAATAGATTTTAAGTGATTATAAGTGATAGCAAACGGATCAAAGGAGATTATTTAGCAAATAAACAAAACTGCCAACTAAGCCTAAAATACAAGAAAGATTGGGTTTGAATTAGCAATTTCTCACCCTGGCTGATGATACAAACAGTCCACCAGGTTTCCGGCTAGAAATCCTCTTAGCCTGGGATCAGCACTTCCCCCAGTTCAGTCTTTTTCCTCTGGTACTTTCAGGTGTGTGGTTGTAGGAAGAGTGACGTGTAGTCATGATGTTATTTCTCCCTTTTATATCTTCTCCCCACTTGCTGGAAAGCTCTTTTGCTATGACCTGGGTCAGACAGTTCCCATTGTGCAGTGCAATCTCTGAGAGGTTTCTATTGCACACAGTTTCTGGGGTAATCCTTGTGCTTGTGAGCATTTCCTCAATAAGCCATTAACATTGTTTGGCCTTTTTACTGTCGTACCTGAAAGGCTGCTTGTGGGTGTTTTCAGCCTCACAACATGTTTGAGTAACACATACATAGCCAAACTTCATAATGTCACATATAACAATAGCACATCCAATCCAATGAAATATTAATGCCTAGCAGATCAAGACTTTTAGAATGATACCTCACAAGGCAGACTTTCTACAAAACATATCCTAATTATTATTATATGACCGTGTTTCATATGGGGGTGTCAGGGTGTCACAGGGAGCTGGGTGTGTTGGGGGCTGGGTGCATGGTGGGATCCGGGTGCATTGGATGGAGTATTGAGGGGGGGGGCTGGGTGCATGGGGGGAGCTGGGTGCATTATGGGTTGGGTGGATTGGAGGGAGCTGGGTGCATTGGGGCTGGGTGCATGGTGGGATCTGGGTGCATTGGGGGTTGGGTGGATTGGAGGGAGCTGGGTGCATTGGGTGGTGTATTGAGGTGAGGGGGCCAGGGGCACAGGGGGAGCTGGATGCATTGGGGGTTGGGCACATGGGGGATCCGGGTGTGACGGTGCTGCCCGTAGGAGCCAGCTGAGGTCACTCAATCAGGGTGAACTGCAAACAAAACGGGGCAGACAAACCCCAAACGCTGGTGGATATTCCAATACTTAGATTTACCAAGCCAGCACAAAACAGCTTCTATAGTACCTCACTGGTTACTCAGAAGTCCAAACAACACAGTTCCCTTAAAGTGCCCAGCCTCAGGCCTCCGTCCAGACACATCTGTCAGATATGATGATGATTACTGAAAATCTTACTTCATCATAAAAAAGAAAAGGTTCTTCCAATCCCAAAGGATCAGCCACATACCCAGGTTCAATTATAACTTAGATCTTACCCAAAATACACGCTAATAGCCAATTCTTATTAACTAAGCTAAAATTTATTAAAAAAGAAAAGAGAAAGAGTGTGTTGGTTAAAAAATCAATATACAGACAGACTTGAATTCAATTCTTGAGGTTCAGATACATAGCAGAGGTGATCTTGTAGTTGCCAAAAGTCCTTTTAGAAATAGTACATAGGTTATAGTCCAATGTCCATATTCAGGGTGGCTCCAGTCAATGACTGGGGATCTCAATCCTTGTGGCTTAAGGTTTCCCCCTCTTGAAACCCAAAGCAGATGTGAGATGAAATAGCATCATGTCCCAGGGTTCTTATGCATTTCCAGCAGCCTTTCGGCCTGAGAAAACAATAGACTTAATTCTCCTTCCAAACATCCTGGCAATTAGCAAAAGGTAATTTATCCATTAAACAGTTCAGACACAGGTTACCACAACCTTCAAAGAGACATATAGACAATAATACTATTTTACTCAAGTATCATCATAAATGTTAATATTCCTTTTTGATCTTCGAATTAAAGTTACAGCAATAGACAAGACTTGTTTGCTTACATCACAAGCCCTGAGCAGACTTGCATTTCAAAGCTCTATTCATTTACATATCTTCCTAACCAGTTTCTACAATTCACCCATGGGTCAGGTCAGTTGGTGAGTTAATTAAACTCTTTCTGGCCCTGTCAACTTTAAATGAGATATTATATTACACTCATAACGTCACACCGGGTGCATTGGATGGAGTATTGAGGGGGGGGCTGGGTGCACAGGGGGAGCTGGGTGCATTGTGGGTTGGGTGGATTGGAGGGAGCTGGGTGCATTGGGGCTGGGTGCATGGTGGGATCTGGGTGCATTGGGGGTTGGGTGGATTGGAGGGAGCTGGGTGCATTGGGTGGTGTATTGAGGTGCGGGGGCCGGGTGCACAAGGGGAGCTGGGAGCATTGGGGGTTGGGTGCATGGGGGATCTGGGTGCATTGGGTGGTGTATTGAGGTGGGGGGCCGGGTGCACAAGAGGAGCTGGGAGCATTGGGGGTTGGGTGCATGGGGGAAGCTGGGTGTGTTGGGAGCTGTGTACATGGGGGGGGAGCAGTGTGCCTTGGGGCCTGGGTGGATGTGGGGAGCTTGGGTGATGGGTGGAGTGGGGTATGTTGGGAGCTTGGTGTATGGAGGGAGCTGGGTGCATTGGGGAGGTGTATTGCGGTGCAGGGAGCTGGGTTCATTGGGGGCTGGGTGGATTGGAGGGAGCTGTGTGTGTTGGAAGCTGGGTGCCTTGGGGGCTGGGTGCATGGGGGGGCTGGGTGCGTGGGGGGGCTGGGTGCATCGGAGGGAGCTGGGTATGTTTGGGGTGTATTGAGGTGGGGGGAAGCTGGATGCGTGGGAGCTGGGTGCATTGGGGGAACTGGGTGAGTGGGGGGAGCTGGATGCATTGGGGG
>NW_020664957.1:237112-240043 GCF_002925995.2 Terrapene triunguis | reverse complement strand
AGGATAGAACAAGAAGCAATGGGCTTAAACTGCAGCAAGGGAGGTCTAGGTTGGACATTAGGAAAAAGTTCCTAACTGTCAGGGTGGTTAAACACTGGAATAAATTGCCTAGGGAGGTTGTGGAATCTCCATCTCTGGAGATATTTAAGAGTAGGTTAGATAAATGTCTATCAGGGATGGTCTAGACAGTATTTGGTCCTGCCATGCGGGCAGGGGACTGGACTCGATGACCTCTCGAGGTCCCTTCCAGTCCTAGAATCTATGAATAAGACATTAAACGGATGGCTTTTTAAATATCTTTTGAAGATTCTACACTCATACTAGTGCTAGTTGGAGAAGATGGTCTCTGCATTGTGTATAGGAGAGATTCGGGTTACACTTCTCTGAGCAAAGCTTATACTCCACTATGTCTTCCAGAGAAGTTTGCAGCGCCATCAAATGCACAAGCAGCCATCTCTCTGGGGTTCAATTTACAAGCAATTAACTCTTCTAAGACGTGGGTTGTCAGAGATGCAGCAGATGTGTTGTCTATAATCTGAACATCTAGAAATGCAGCTGTTGGCCTGCTACTGACATGAAAATAATCAAGATGACTTAATAATTGATGCCCATATGCATCGATTCATTCATCAGCCACATATGCACATTTTCTGAATGCAAGTGAGAGTTCTTCACTTTTTCAACTGCTGAACCTTTCACTGCTGCACCACATGCTTCTAACCAGCTAGTTGAGTTTCTTGCAGAAAGATAGCGAACATTTGCTGGTCTTGTTCGGAATCAGTGTCCAACTTCAGGATTAACAACGGAAAATGAATTTAACATTGGACTCCTGTTTGCAGGGTGTGGTATCTCTTGCTTAAATAGAAAGTACGATTGTTGCGACAGCCACATTTGTTCCCAAAACTGTGTTGTGTCTCCAGAATTCTTAAAAGCCTCGTTAAGTTGTTCTAAAATTGGCTTTGATAGTGACTGGCTTACAAGGCTTTCTGCATGTCGACGCAGTCCAGAGGCTTGGTGTTTTGCAGCCTTTTAATGTAGGTTGTCAGCATTGGCTTTGCTGATCAGTTTGGCAAACCAAGCTCCTCCATTTTTAATATATAAACCCATGGTATGCCCACATCTTGAATACTGCATGCAGTTCTGGTCGCCCCATGTCAAAAAAGATATATTGGAACTGGAAAAGGTACAGAGAAGAACTGAAATGATTAGGGGTATGGAATAGATTCCATAGGAAGAGAGATTAATAAGACTGGGACTTTTCAGCTTGGAAAAGAGAGGACTAAGAATGGATATGATAGAGGTCTATAAAATCTTGACTGGTGTGGAGAAAGTGAACAAGAAAGTGTTATTTAGTCCTTCAAATAACACAAGACCTAGGGGTCACCCAATTACATTAATAGGCAGCAGGTTTAAAACAAACAAACACAAGGAAGTATTTCTTCACACAACGCATAGTCAGCCTTTCAAACTCTTTGCCAGAGGATGGTGTGAAGGCCAAAACTATAAGGGGGTTCAAAAAAGAACTAGATAAGTTCCTGGAGGACAAGTCCATCAGTGGCTATTAGCCAGGATGGGCAGGAATGCAACATCATGCTCTGAGTGTCCCTAGTCTATGCGCACCAGAAGCTGGGAGTGGATGACATGGGATGGATCACTGGATGATTACTTGTTCAGTTCATTCCCTCTGGGGCACCTGGCATTGGACACTGTCAGACGACAGGATACTGGGCTAGATGGACTCAGTATGACCGTTCTTATGTAAAATGAATTATAATATAACAATACAAATGTTTAGTACTAAAATTCCTCAAGATAGTGATCTCTCAAGATAGCAACAATGTGAGATAATTACTTTGGCAAATAATGCATTTTAAAAATCTTGGCCTACTAGGAAATGTATATTTATATTAGTTTCCCAGTCACAAATCTAGCATTTGGGAGCAAAGTCACTAAAATGTAGTCCAACAAACAAATGTTCCTTTAATGTATTCCTCCCTTCTCCCTCCACCGCACCCCACTCATAGTTGTTGTCCTTGGTCAGTGGAGAGACAGAGTTCAGAGGTGCTTTCATGTGAGTTCACCTCCCACCCTGCGGGGGGGAGAAGGCACCTTGCTGTTTCCTCCAGACGCTCGCCACTTGCTCCGGCTGCTCGCTCTGGCTGCTGTTTGTCATGCCACCATTCACTCCACTGCCAATGGCCCTACGCCGTCACCTTCTGCTGCCACCTGCCACTGTGAGCTCTGCAAGTTGGTCTCTTGAGGGTCCACCAGCTCTCAGTGGGGAACCTCACTGCTAGTGCAGCCTGGGCAGGGTCTTCCACAGAAATGCTGTCCTGCAGCAAGTCTACGCCCTTAGATTATCAGCGGTCACTTAAAAAAACAAAAGACTATGGAGCCTAACCAGCTCTATCCTTAAACCAGGGAGAGGGGCAGGTCAAATGGCACCTGTGACTCTTAGGCAGAGTTGACACCACCAAGCAAAACACCTGTCCCCCACCCTTTCTCTACACTGGGATCTGGCATCCAACCCCCCGCTTACGAGTGCAGTTCAGCTGACGGTAAGCAATGCTTAATTTGTAATGAAAAAGGTGCTGGGGTTCCAACAATTAAGTGCCAGGGCTCCAGCAAGTTTTTTACATTAATCATTGATGTGGCAAACCCAGAGGTCCTGGGGCTATGAACTGCCAAGTCTAGAGGTGCTAGGGCTCAGCCCTGGCACAAAATTTAGCACTGAGGGTAACCCCCTCAATCAGGACAGGCTAAGCGCAGTTCTGCTGCCTTTTACTCCTACAATAACAACATTTAATGACTCCTGCTGTAACCCAACACCAGACAAACTTGATCACTTGGGCAGCACAGCTCTGTCTGCTGGATACCTATGCAGGGTGGATGTGTTCATGTAAATACAATCTGGGCCTGAAGCCTTTTTCT
>NW_020664957.1:233442-237102 GCF_002925995.2 Terrapene triunguis | reverse complement strand
CTGTCACCCTGCACGTGAGCGTCAGGCTGTAGCTGGTGTCAGGCTGTCACCCTGCAAGCGGCTGTTCCCATTTCAGCCCAAAGCTGCAGCCAGTGACGGAACTGGCCGCGCGGCGGGGAAGCAGCTGAGCGGGGGGGAGGGGGGGGGGCGGGTCCCTGCCCAGCTCCAGCCGCACCAGGCCGGGGGGAGGCCGGGGACGGGGCCCAACGAGAGCCCAGGCGGGGGCCGGACCGGGCCGAGTCTCACCATCCCGCCCGGCGGCTCCGGCTCCTCCCGGGTCTCGGCAGCGGCAGCTTCCGAGTCTGTCTCCGTTACAGCGAAGAGGGGACAGGGCCCTGTTCTCGTCACTTCCGCTTCCGGGTGCTCCGTCCCTACGTCGCAGGAATAGGCTTCCGCTTCCGGGACGTAACCGGAAACCCCATCCCACAGAGAGCGGGACCAGAGCGGCTGCGCAACAACAGCACCATAGAGAGGAGGCGGTTACGGGCTAGAGCGATTCGTGCAGCCGGCATAAAACCATAGACGATATTAGACTGAGGCTAGAGCGGCGATACCCCAGCGGGGCAGAGTCCGCCTGCCTAGAACGACTCCTGCGGGGCGGGGCAGAGTTACCATAGAGAGGAGACTCGTTCGCTAGAGCGACAGCTGCGGGTGGCAAATCTCATAGCTCAGAGGAGCCGGGTTAGTCTGGAGCTGTAACAACGAGTCCCGTGGCACCGCGTAGACTAACAGCCGCAGTGGGGCAGGCGCGTTCGGGGTGAATTCCCCCTTCGCCAGGCGCGCGCGCCCCCGCAAGCGCAGGCTCCAGCACCTCTGCTCCTCTGCCAGGTGCCACAGGACTCGCGGTTGCTTTTCACAGATCATAGAGTGGTAGAGAGGCTACGCCAGAGCGCCTCCTATGGGCGATCCGTACCATAGAGATGAGGGGCTGGAGGGACGAGAACTGCCTACAGCGCCACAACTGTACCATAGAGGCAGGGAAGTCAGGTTAGAAGGAATCTCACGAACAGCAAACATCATAGAGCGAACGGGCTAGAGCGGCCGCTCCCCATGAACCTCAAGTGCTGGCGGACAGCGGGAATGGAACGGCGCCTGCCATAGAGCCCAGCCCACGCGGGGACAGAGCGCCGCGCGCTGCTCGCGCGTCCCCTGCAGGAGCGACTGCCCGCCGGCCATGGGGGGGGCAGGGAACGGGCCTCGTCCCAGCCCCGCCCCCTTCCCGCTTCTGCCCCCCCTCCCTCCCCGCCCCCACCCCCCCGCCTCCCCCCTGCAGCTCCCACGGCCCAAACCAGCCAGGAGGCCGGTGGCACCTTAAAGCCGGAGCGATTTATTTGGGCACCGGCTTTCGTGGGTAAAACCCACTTCTTCAGATACCACGAAAGCCGATGCCCAAATAAATCGGTTAGGCTTTAAGGTGCCACCGGCCCCCTCGTTTTTGTGGATACAGACTAACGCGGCTAACCCCCGATACGTCAAACCCCAAAGGCCCCCCTGCCCCCATTACAGCTGATGCACCAGCCTGCAGTAGAGCTGAGGCGTCAATCAGATTAATAAGGGCCAGGGGAGTTTGCAGCGCAAAGCGATGGGCTCAGGCTCTCTGCAGACTCAGGGCAGTGGTGCTGTTAGTCACACTTGTGGCAGCTCCTCCGTCTCCGAGAGATGGACTCGGGTAGCGTTGGTTACCCTCAGGTTGTTTTTGGAAGGTTATCGCTACAGCCATGAGGCTTAGCCATTTACTCTTTAACTGTAAGCTGAGGGTCAGGAGAATCTGAATACACCTGTGGGCCCCACACAAATGCCTCCTGGGGCCTGCATGTTTGTCACACACCTGTTGTCATTTTCAGCTGGGGAGGTGTGCTCAGTTGTCTTGCAGGTCCATGTTGCTAAAGCTTTGGATTGAGTTGGTTTTCGAGTGGCTGTCTTGATTTAGGTGGCACCGGAAACGGAGTGTCCCTGATTTGTGCCTTAATTGTAGCAGGAGCCATCCAGACTTGATTTAAATACTTCAAGGGATGGAGAATCCAGCCCATCCTTAAGTGAGTTGTTCCAATGATTAATTATCATCACCATTAAAAACTTGTGCCTTACTTCCAGTATGAATGTGTCCCGCTCCAGCGTCTAGGTGCTGGATTAAAGAGCCCTCTGCTATGAGAAACTGCCTCCCGATGTAGGCCCAACATGTCAGTAACAGCAGTGTGCAGGACGTCAGACTAGATGATCACAGTAGTCCCTTCTGACCTTAAATGATCACAGTAGACCCTTCTGAGTCTATGTCACCTCTTAACCTTCTCTTCTATAAGCTAAATAATTTGTGCTTTTTCAGTGTCTCTCTGTGAGGCAGGTTTTCCAGACCATGAGTTGATCTTGTGACTTTTTCTGAACCTTTCCAATTTATCAACATCCTTTTTGAAGTCTGGACACCTGAACTAGACACAGTATTCATTAATGATCTCACTGATGCTGTAACTCCCCTTCCCAGCTCCTACTTGATACTTCCCTGTTTATATATCCATGATCATGTTTGCCCTGTTGGCCACCGCATCAACTGGAAGATCCTGTTTGGTTCAGTGTACAGTAGGGTGGGCTGGATAAACCCAGAAAAACCTGCTGTGATGATCTAGTCTGACCTCCTGTATAACACGGGCCATAGGACTTCTCTTGAGTTAATTCCTGTTTGAACTGGAATAGACCTTTTAGCAAAACATCCAATCTTGATTTAGAAATCGCTGTCACAGCCCGGCTAAATTGTTCCCTGGTAAAAACTTGCATCTTATTTCCAATCTGAATTTGTCTAATTTCAGCTTCCAGACACTGCATCATGTTACATCTCTGGGCTGGTCTACACTGGGGGGGGGGATCGATCCAAGTTACGCAACTTCAGCTACGTGAATAGCGTAGCTGAAGTCGAAGTATCTTGGATCGAATTACCTGGGGTCCACACGGCGCGGGATTGACGGCCGCGGCTCCCCCGTCGACTGCGCTACCGCCGCTCGCTCTGGTGGAGTTCCGGAGTCGACGGTGAGCGTGTTCGGGGATCGATATATCGTGTCTTAATAAGACACGATATATTGATCCCGGATAAATCGATTGCTACCCGCCGATACGGCTGGTAGTGAAGACGTACCCTACGTCTGCTAGATTGAAGAGCCTTCTACAGGCGAGTCTCATCTTATGCGGGGGTTCCGTTCCGCGGTTAGCGCGTAAAGCGAAAACCGCGTATAGTCAAAATTACATTGAGTTGAATGGCGGGTGGAATCGCCCGCACTACAGGTACAGTATTAAAATTGTTATATTTCTCTTTTTTTTTCGTTTTGTTTTTGCCGACCGCGTAAAGCTGAAATCGTGCATGTTAAATGCGCGTAAGATGCGACAGACCTGTACTATCAAATCTCTGTTCCCTATGTAGGTACTTATAGATCAGGGGTGGGCAAACTTTTTGGCCAGAGGGCCACATCTGGGTGGGAAATTGCATGCAGGGCTGGGGCTGGGGCAGGGGATTGGGGTGCGGGGTGTGGGAGGGGGTGTGGTGAGCAGGAAGGAGCTCAGGGCAGGGGGTTGGGGTGCAGGAGGGGTGCGAGGTGCAGCAGGGAGTTGGGGTGCAGGAGGGGTGCGAGGTGCAGCAGGGGGCTCAGGGCAGGGAGTTGGGGTGCAGGGTGCGGC
>NW_020664957.1:227310-233432 GCF_002925995.2 Terrapene triunguis | reverse complement strand
GTGCAGGAAGGTGCTCAGGGCAGGGAGTTGGGGTGCAGGAGGGGTGCAAGGTGCAGGAAGGTGCTCAGGGCAGGGAGTTGGGGTGCAGGAGGGGTGTGGGGTGCGGCAGGGAGTTGGGGTGCAGGGTGTGGCAGGCAGTTGGGTTGCAGGAAGTTGCTCAGGGCAGGGAGCTGGGGTGCAGGATGGGGCTCAGGGCAGGGAGTTGGGGTGCAGGAGGGGTGTGGGGTGCAACAGGGGGCTCAGGGTTGGGGTGTGGCAGGGAGTTGGGGTGCGGGATGTGGCGGGGGCTCAGGGTTGAGGTGCGGCAGGGGGTTGGGGTGCGGGAAGGGGTGTGGGGTGCGACAGGAGGCTCAGGGCAGAGGGTTGGGGTGCCGGAGAGGTGCGGGATGCGGCGGGGAATCAGGGTTGGGGTGCGGCAGGGAGTTGGGGTGCGGGAAGGGGCTCAGGGCAGGGAGTTGGGGGGCAGGGGGCAGGAGGGGTTCGGCTAAAGCATTTTCCAGAAAGGTCTCCAGCCTGGATCTGGAGACATCAAGAGATGCAGAATCCACCCCTTCCTTTGGGAGTTTGTTCCAGTGAGTAAGGCACACATTTATACCAGTGAGGGTGATTATTTCTCATTGGAATTCAACTGGCTTCCGCTTCCAGCCAGTGGTTCTTGTTCTGCCTGTCTCTGCTAGAGTAAAGAGTCCTTTAGTACCTGGTATTTTGTCCCCTGAAGGTCCTGCTGCACCATAATTCTGTCATCTCTCAATCTTATTTTGGATAAGTGGAACAGACTGAGTTCATTAAGGCTCTCCCTCAAAGGCCTCAAATAATTTTTGAGGTTTTATTCTGCATCCTCCCCAATTTTTCAACATCCTTTTAAAATCTGGACACCAGCCCTGGATGCAGTATCCAGTGTACAGGTAACCCCGCCCCTCCTTTTCCTTACAGGCTACTCCCGTTTATACATCCAAGACTGCCTCAGCCCCTTTTGCCCCAGCCTTGTGCTGGCAGTTCGTGTTGAGGGCTGAGGGTATGTCCCCCTCTCACTTCCCTGTGCTACACAAAGCACAATTAACCAAAAGACAGCCCTGAGTTCAGCAGGCTTGAAAAAGGGATTCAGTGTTTGTTCGGAAAATGAGGACATGAAGGAGAGTTAAAAACACATCCCAGGCTTCCTCACAGTGGATCAGTTTGTGCTGCAAGCCAGCGGGACTCAAATGCTGTTTTAAGAAGAAGCGGGGAGTGATGGGGTCAGGCCCAGGGGCAGTGGTGTGTGTGATTATAATAGCCGCATGGGGGTGGGTGATGGTAATTAATCAAAATAATTGTTCATGCTAATAATAAGTCTATGGCGGGAATATCAAGGATTGGGATCTACGTAACACCCCACGATTGGCACATGATGATGAAATATTGCATATTCCAACAGTAATTCCAGAAGATGTTAAGCTCTTAGACATTTTTAAATCAGCAGGTCTAGAGAACTTGCAACCAAGAGTTTTAAAAGAGCTATCCAAGGAGCTAGTTGGGCCATTAATATTGATTTTTCAACTAATAATGTGCCAATATTTATAAAGGGTAAATGCCATGACCAAGTTACACCTCTACCCTGATATAATGCGACCCGATATAACACGAATTCGGATATAACGCAGTAAAGCAGCGCTCCAGGGGGGCGGGGCTGCGCACTCCGGCGGATCAAAGCAAGTTCAATATAACGCAGTTTCACCTATAACGCGGTAAGATTTTTTGGCTCCCGAGGACAACGTTCTATCGGGGTAGAGGTGTAGTTATAGGCCTGTCAGCCTGACAATTGATGCAAGGCAAAATAATGGAGCAGCTGATAAAGGACTCTATTATTAATAAAGAATTAAAGGAGGTAACATAATTAATGGCAATCAACATGGGTTTATGGAAAACAAATCCTGTCAAACTAATTAATTGCTTTCTTTCATGAGATTACAAGTTTGATATAAGTCACTGTTGATTTAATATACTTAAACCTCTGTAAGGTATTTGACTAGGTATTGCAGGACATTTTGATTAAGAAACTAGAACAATACAAAATCAACATGGCACACATGAAATGGATTAAAAGTTTGCTTACTGATAGGCCTCAAAATATAATTGTATAGGGGGAAGGTCTGTTTCCAGTGGCCCCTGCAGGGATCAGTTCCTGGCCCTGCACTATAACATTTTTATCAATGACCTCGAAGAGAACATAAAAGCATCACTGCAGCTGACGAGGACAGGTCACCTGATGCAGAGCTATCTGGATTGCTTGATCAGCTGAGCACAAGCAAACAATATGCATTTTAATATGGCCAAATATAAAGTCAGACATCTGGGAACAAATAATATAGGCTGTGGTTACAGGATAGGGGACTCTATCCTGAGAAGCAATGACCCTGAAAAGATTTGGGTGTCATGATGGACAATCATTCAGACATGAACTCCCAGTGCAATGCTGTGACTAAAAAGGTTAATGTGATCCCTGAATGTATAAATGGGAATATCGAGTCGGAGTAGACAAGTTATATTACCTTTGTATTTGGCACCTATGCAACTACTGCTGGAATCTTGTGTCCAGTCCTGGTGCCAACAATTCAGAAAGGATGTTAATAAATTAGCAAAGGTTCAGAGAAGAGCCACAAGAATGATAAAAGGATTAGAAAACACGCCTTATAGTAACAGACTCCAGAAACTAAATCTAGTGAGCTTAACAAAGAGGGTGACTTGAACACAGTCTAGAAGTACCTACGAGGGGAATAGAAATTTAATAACAGAGAGCTCTTCAGTTTAGCAGAGAAGAAGCAATGACATGAAACTGCAGTTAGGCCTTGTCTATACTGCAGAGTTTTTTTGTTTTTTGCCAAAAGGCAGCTTTTGGTGATGAAACAATACTGCAAGGCCACTTTCAGTGACAAAACTCTTCAGTTTTGGTGACAAAATAAAACCACCTAAACGAGAGTCATAGGGCCTTTTAGCAAAGTATTGTCACCAAAGTGCCAGTGTAGACACCACGCTTGATTTTTATCACCTGGCCTCCAGAAGGTGTCCCACAATGCCCATCCTGACCGCTCTGGTCAGCAGTTCCAATTCCACTACCCTGCAGCCAGGTAAGCAACTGTCCACCCCTCCTCCTTTAAAGGCCTGGGAAATTTTGAAATTCCACTTCCTGTTTGCTTGGTGTGGAGAGCTCACATCACATCCTCCCAGCTGACCATGGCGGTTCCATGCGGCAAACGCTCTCCCGTTTGGACCAATGTGGATCTGCTGAGTATTTGGGGAGAGGAGGCTGTGCAGTCACAGCTGCACTCCAGCCATAGGACTTTTGATACCTACAGGCAGATTTCTCAAAGCTTGTGCGAAAAGGGTTATGATCGGGACATGCTGCAGTGAACAGCAAAGGTCAAGGAGCTGAGGCATGCGTATCAGAAGGCAAGGGAGGCAAACTGTCACTCCGGTGCTGCCGTTTTGATAAGGAGTTGGATGCTATCCTTGGCAACGACCCCTCCTCCACCACCAAGAGCCCCATGGATACTTGGACGTGGCTGGAGCTGGCAGAAAGTGGACCTAACCCAGATGATGAAGTCATTGATGAAGAGGTGGAGGTAAATGATGATGTGGAGCCACGGCCGGCTCCAGCATTTCTGCTGCCCCAAGCAAAAAAAAAAAAAAGCCGCGATCGGCGGCGACAGTTCAGCGGCAGGTCCTTCGCTCCTAGAGGGAGTGAGGGACCTGCCACCCCCGAATTGCTGCAGGTGCCGCCCCTCTCCCTTGGCCGCCCCAAGCACCTGCTTGTTAAGCTGGTGCCTGGAGCCGGCCCTGTGTGGAGCCCACGGTAGGGTCACCTGGTGGTGCGTCCAGTCAGGAGCTGTTCTCCACGCCAAAGATATCTAGCCAGTCTTGGCAGTCATACTGCAGCGAACAAGAAGCAGGAGCAGAGACCCCTGATAAGTGGTTTTGCTTTGTGAAGTGCTGAGGTGGGTTGAGGGCATAGAAATGGCTATGTTTCTGTGTGCTAGACATTTCCCTGTGCAGCTAAGCAGTACGGTGGAGATACTTGGCAATCCTCTGTTGAAGGTTTCTTGGCAAAGCTGCTTTGTTCCTTCCCCCATTGAAGGAAACTTTCCCACGCCGTTCTGCAATCACTTGTGCAGGGACAAAGGGGCACCCAGGTGAGCAGCATAGGGATCGCGGCGGAAGCCACAAGCGTGTAGTAGATGCACCCTTGCTTCCCTGCTTACCCTCAGGAGTGAGATATCTGGTATGACCCCCCCACCCCGTGGAAAAGGTTGGAAAAATTTAGAATATTGTCCCTAGTCAATTGTACCACAACCCTTTCATATTGATTTTCTCCCCACGTACAATGCCCCCTGCCCTGGGGTACACTCACCATGTTTGGGGTGTTGGCTGGCATTTGGTCAGTGAGAAAGTGATTGATATGTTACTAGAGGTGTATTTTACTGTACTGTTTCAATGCTGTGCACATATTTAATCATGCTTCTGTGTATTGTCCCTTGTGCTTCTGCAGATGTGGCCTTCAGAGGCATCCCCTACACACCGGCAGAGCACCTCCACCACATAAGAAAGCATCCAAGATGGAGCAAGGAAGACATGTTCCAGAAGGTGCTGCAATAATCAGATGCAGAAAAGAGGGAACGCAGGCAGTGAAGGGAAATGGAAAGGCTGGACAGAAAAGAAAATGAGGCTTTCGTTAGGGATGCAATGGAGAGGATGATTAAAGTTATGGAGAAGCAAACTGAGATGCTTCGGTCCCTCATAATACTCCAGACTGAGCAGATGGGTGCCTGCCCTTCCCTTCAGCACATTCAGAACTCTTTCCCATGCCCTCCCCAAACTCCACCCGCAAATTCCTTTCCACTGTCTGGGACTTGTCGCTTTCCTGTTCACTCCATCCCCACGGACACCTTTTCAAATGATAGCTGGACTTACACACAGCTCTGAAAGTCAGCCCTCCCCAGTACCTCTTTCCCCCCCCCCCCCAAGCATGTGTGTGTGCTGGTGTAGTTTTTTGTGCAATAAAAGCAAAATTTTTTGAATGATAAGCACTTTTTATTTGTTTCCTGGAAATTGTGACAGGAGATGGCAGCAACAAGTAAACAAGCAGTTTAATCATTTGCTTACATTGAGTCCTAGGCCACAAAAATCACAAGTACTTCCTTGCAAAACTTGAAGGTGGAGAGCTAAACTGAGGGGTAGCTCCTCACAGTGCATTGCTTTGTCGATGCTACTGCCCCCAGTGTGGATGCGCTCTGCTGACAGAGGAAGACAACATGAAACAACAATTTTCTTTTAGCGCTTTTTGATCATTGACAAAACTTTCGGTGAAAAAAACTCTGCCAGCGTAGCCATGGCCTTAGGGCACGTCTTCACTACCCGCCGATCCGGCGGGTAGCAATCGGTCTATCGGGGATCGACTTACCGCGTCTAGTGAAGACGCGATAAAATCGATCCCTGATGGCTCCTCCGTCGACTCCGGAAATCCACCGCGGCAAGAGGCGGTAGCGGAGTCGATGGCGGCGCGGCAGCGGTCGACTTGCTGCCGTCCTCACAGCCAGGTAAGTCGACCTAAAATACGCCACTTCAGCTACGCTATTCACGTAGCTGAAGTGGCGTATCTTAGGTCGACCCCCCGCTGTAGTGTAGACCTAGCCTCAGATTGGCTAGAAATGAGGTGTGAACTTTTAACAGGGAGGGTAATTAACAACTGGGTCAGTTTCCCAAGGGTCCTGACCGATTCTACTCCACTGGCAGCTTTTAAATCAAGACTGGATATTTTTCTTAAAGAGCTGATCTGGTTCAAACAGGCATTAATTCAAGGCAGTCCTATGGCCTCTGATACAGGAGGTCAGAGGAGATAATTGCAGGGTCTGTTCTGGCATGGCAATCTGTGACCATCTCAAATGTCTCCTGGCCCCCACACGTGCCCCTCTGCCCCCCTCCCCCAGCTCCACCCCCCACCTGACGCTCTGCCCCCCCTGCCTGCCCCCTAGCCCAGTTCCACCCCCTACATGTACCCCTCTGCCCCCTCCCCCGCCTGCCCTCTGCCCCCTGCCCCAGCTCCACCCCCCACGCGTGCCCCCCCGCCCCAGCTCCACCCCCCACGCGTG
>NW_020664957.1:223051-226910 GCF_002925995.2 Terrapene triunguis | reverse complement strand
GTCCGGGCTCCCAGCGCCCCTCCCCACTAGAACACACTCCCCGCCCAGAGCCAGGGAGGGGACCCAGGCGTCCGGGCTCCTAGTCGTCCCCCTCCCTCCGAGCCAGGCTAGACCCCAGGCGTCCGGGCTCCCGGCCTGGGGAGTCCTGCCAGGGGGGCGCAGCCGGTGGGGGCCTGGCGAGGGCCCCTCCCGGGAGCGGGGAGGGTGGGTGTGTGTGTCAGGGCCCCGGCGCGCAGCGGTACTGTAACTCGCTCTACCTGTGATTTGTTTTCAGGGGGCAGAGCACAGGGAAGGGGCCTCCCCAGTCTCCAGTAAGTACCTGAGGCTCTGTCTAAAGGGGAGAGGGGGGAACCTGATGCTGGTCTCCCAGGAGAGCCAGGCTGTCTGTTGTACTGACTTCCTGGTCGAGAGCCTCTTTTCCTCCGCAGCCGCCGCGGGTGGCTGGGCAGGCCCTTCCTCTTTCTTGAGAACATGGCATGGGCTGGGGATGCTTGCGTTGGCCTCCGTTAACGCCTCAGACAATATCGTCTCCCTACTGCTCTTCCCACAGGCTTCTGCTGGACTTGCCTGGCATTTCCTACTTTCTGCATCGTAGTGCCAACGCAAGTTTAAATGTTTCCCAAAAATGTGTACTAGAGAAGAGAGGGACCCGACCTGCCACCCAGCACTCTGACCTTTAACTGCTTCCCTGTGGCCCAGATCTTAATGAGTGTGTCTCATAGTGTTTTGCTAGCACTAGCTTCCCTTTGATCTCAAGGGACACTAGTGTGATAGGAGTCCCCAGTGAGCCAGACAGTTCCCTTGGGGCCTGGAGCAAGACGGAGCCAGACGGGTGCCATTCCTCACCCCTTGAGCCAGTCCGTCCAGATTGGAGCTAGTGCCCTGTGGAGGGGAAAGTCCCATATCTCCTTCCCTGATATCTTCTGAGCCAATTTATTCCTCCAACCCAGGGCCAGATTGGAACTCTAGAGGTGAAAGGTCCCATAATGGCCTTCTCAGTCCCCAGGGTATCAGTGCTTTTAAGTTGGTCCCTCCCCTTCACTCCAAGTATGCAGCTGAACACCTCCACATTGGCTTCCCATCACTGGGGGGAGGGTGTGTGTGTTCTGCTCTGAAAAGCTGCTTTAGAAGCAATGTTCTGCTTCAGGTTCATGGTCTCGTTCCAAGCCCAAAGATGTGTTCTCTGGTTCCCTGAAGTTGGATCCTCTGCCTTGTGTATCTGCAGTAACAAGTGTAGCCAGAATTTACCCTCAGCAGAGCTGTTCGCTCAGTCCCTGTAGCAGGATGGGGGGCAGAGGGGCGGTGCATGAGGCACAGCTGCACGGGAGTTGCAGTGCTAGTGGGAGTACAGAGTCGCCAGTGGGACTCTGACATCCAGCTGTCTCTCTCTCAGATCCACCTTGGAGGAGGTTTCCCTGCAGTGCTGTCTCTTCCCTCTCACTGGGCCATGTGCTGGGGTTGCTGGGTGAGATTCTCTGGCTTGGGTTACGCAGGAGGCCAGGCTTGATCATTCTGGTCTTAAGATCTGTGAATCCTTGGATTGGCTCCTCCTGGAAAAGAGGGGGCAGGCTCACTCTGGGCCTGCTGGTGTCGATGGGGTTGGCATGAGCTCAAGGCTCCAAAGTTTGGGGGTCGTTCAGGACCCAAGCCTGCGTCTCCACACAGCAGCACGTGGCTGGCCCTGGAGTCGTACCCCAAGCATGCCCTGTAAGTGTAGCATCACAGAGGTGATTGCTGTTAGTACACCACTCATCCTGGTAACTGCCCTGGCTCCTAACCCGGGTGCTGAGGGCGGTGCATACAGGGGAAGCCTGGGGGATGAAGGTTGTGTATTCACTGCTCCTTGTTGATGGGTTCATCTCACTGTGTTAATGACAGGTGTTCGAAGGTGTCTATAACAATTCTCGAATGCTGCATTTCCTGACGGCTGTTGTGGTAAGTGCTGTCAGTTCCTGTTCCAATGCTGAGGGGGTTGCCTAGCATGGTCCATTCAGGAGCAGGCTGTTGCAAGGGTCTCGGGGGCGGGGAGGAGTTTCTGGCTTTGCGGGGAGGACAGTCATACTGTCCCCTCTCTCAGAAACTCCCTGTTCCCAGCATTGGACTTTGAGTTGGGAACTAGGGAGGGAGGTGAAGGGGTGTGTGTGTCTTCCAGCAGGACATGTCCATGGGAGTGTGGGGAGGGGGTGATCTGGAGAGAGAGGGGCGATGTGGGGTATTTTCTCCTGGGGGGTGGACCTGGGCCTGTGGGAAGAGAGGAAAGGAGCAGCAGCTGTGTTGGTGGCAGGGGCCGGAGGGATAAGGAGCTGAAGGCCAGGCTGGCACTGCAGATTGGGAGGTAATGCTGTCCACCCCTGTGCCTGTGCTCATCACCAGAGCATCGAAGCGCGGCATACAGCATCCAAAAACGGATTCCTGTGCAGGAGGCCTGAATTCCCCCCACCTTGCCACTGTCCTCAGAGAGACTGGGGAGAGGTCACCAGCTGCAGTGTGCGTCCTACTGTAGAAAGAGAAGTTCTTGGGGGTGGTCTGGGAGTTTCATAGGCAAAGGTCTCACCCCATCCCAGTCTGCAAGCTGCCCCTGGGCTCTGGCAGTTCTTGCCGTCACAGTGGTGGGCTCCCAACTGAGTGGTGCTGCCTGGGCTAGGATAGTACGAGCCTCTGGAGTGCTGGGCATCCGGGAGCACCCGTGAGTCTAGTAGGACCCTGTGTAACAGGTGCCAATGAGAGAGTGTGCTGCTTCCCAGAGTGATTCCCTTCGGGCATCTCCTCTCTTCTCCCAGTTCTGGGGGGTGGGCCGGGGGACCCTGGGAGCTGCAGTGGGGATGGTGTGAAGGAGAAACAGATTGTGCTCTACTGGAGGGAACCTTGGACCCTGTGGTATGTGCTTCCCCAGCCAGCGCTAATCTCTGGCTCTGTCCCCAGGGCTCCACGTGTGATGTGAATGTGAAAAATGGCAGCACCTTTGAGGGGATTTTTAAAACCCTCAGCTCTAAGGTAAGTGTCTTGGGGGATAGTGAAATGCTGGGGTCCCCATGGCTGGCCAGTCCTCTGGGAAGCAGGAGGCAGGCTCTTGGGACAGGGCACACAGTGTCTGAGTTCCGTGGTGGACATCTGGGGTCCCCCCTGGGCAGTGGCAGGCCTGGCTCTTGGGACATGGCACAGAGCATCTAAGCTCAGTGGTTAACATGTTGCTCATGGGGGAATTCTGCGCCAAAAAAAAAAAAATTCTGTGCACAATATTTTAAAATTCTGCATATTTTATTTGTCAAAATAACACAATGTAATCAAAATACCTTACCTGTCAACAATACAGACAACAGCAAAAAAGATTCCCCCAGGAGTAAAGAGTTAAAGAAACCCCTACAACAACCCAGTTCCAGATTGGGGGGCTGGAGGGAGCTGTTGGGCCCCCAGAGCCCAGACACCCACACCCTCTTCCCCCCAGAGCTGAACCACGGGGCAACCCCCAGCCCAGACAGCAGTCCCTCCAGAGCCTTTACTCCCCCCAACTTCTTTACTGTCCCACCGGGGCACATGTTGTGGTGCGGCTGTGCCCTTCCTTACCCTTTGCCAGAGCTGGCTGGGTCGTCCCACGCACTCTCCAGTCCCTGCAAGAATGAGGATCAAAAAGCATGCAGCCTCCAACCCAGTCGGGCTGGGCGCTCTGCTCACTGCAATCTGAGCTCTGCAGAGTCCAGTGGCCTGAAATTCTGCGGGGCAAACAGGAAATTCTGCATTCTGCAGTGGCACAGAATTCCCCCAGGAGTAACCATGGGGTCCTCCATGGCAGTGGGAGGCTGGCTCCTGGGACGGGGCGCAGAGCGTCTGAGCTCTGTGGTGAACATGTGGGGTCCCCCGT
>NW_020664957.1:206545-223041 GCF_002925995.2 Terrapene triunguis | reverse complement strand
CAGGGCGCAGAGCGTCTGAGCTCTGTGGTGAACATGTGGGGTCCCCCATTGCAGCGGGAGGCCGGTTCTTGGGGCAGGGGCGCAGCGTGCAGTAATGGTGGCTGTTTGCAGTTCGAGCTTGCTGTGGATGCTGTGCACAGGAAGACCCCAGATCAGCTGGTGGGACCTAAGCGGGAGGACATTGTGGACACCATGGTCTTCAAGCCCACCGATGTCATGCTGGTGCATTTCCGTAATGTTGATTTCAATTACGCCACCAAAGGTAATGCTGGCCCTCTAGATGGGGCCTGTTCCCGCTTGGGGCTGGGGGGTCGCCCAGAGGGGGTGGCAGTCCTTATGGCCCATTGTCTGCTTCTAGACAAGTTCACGGACTCTGCCATCGCCATGAACTCCAAGGTTAACGGGGAGCACAAAGAGAAGGTGCTGCAGCGCTGGGAAGGAGGGGACAGCAACAGTGACGACTACGACCTGGAGTCTGACATGGTAAGACTTCGCTCCTCCTTGCATTCAGGGCCTGGAGTGAGGTGGGCAGGGGTTAGCGTGGGGAGAGGGCTCTGGGGTACCCAGATCCCTTCTGCTGCTTGGCGCTCAGCGCTGGGGGCTCTGCAGAGCCTGTATCTAACACTTGTCCTTGTTGCAGTCTAATGGCTGGGATCCCAATGAGATGTTCAAGTTTAATGAAGAGAACTATGGCGTGAAGACAACGTACGACAGCAGTTTGTCCTCCTACACGTGAGTGTGGGCCTGGGCTCTGTGTGGGAGGGAGCTGTTGCTCTTGGGGAAGAGTGTGATTCTTGGGTCCAGTGCCTTTGTATCAGGCTACAAAGGCCAAAGGGGCTGCCCCTTTCGAGAAGAACTGCAGTACCACCCGTGGCTCCGTTGAAAGAACAAGGGTGTAGCTCTCAGTAGTGAGGGAATAGCCAAGTTCAAGCTGCCCATGCTGGCTTTCATTTAAAGTCACACCTCCATCAGGAGGATTTTGTTCACTCTTTTTCCATGCAAAAAATGATCCTTTTCCAGCTTGTTTTCTTTGGGGATTTGTCTAGTCCATCTTTCTGTGTTCCTGAGCCAATGGGTCTCAACTTATTTACCGTTGTGGGCTGTATACGCAGCTGTATGTGTGTTGTGGGCAGCATCCACACAATATATATACTACCTATATGGCCCTGAGGATGTGAGTTGGGCTGCAGCTGTATACCGATTGGGCCGCATGTGGCTTGCAAGCCAGGGGCTGAGAACCACTGCCCTGGGGAGTCGGATACTGTTTCCTTTGTCCTTGTGGGCCTTTCACGTAGCAGAAGGGAGGGTGGGGGAGAGATTAGAAAAGGAACAGGCGGTTCTAAACCCACAAAAATGGATAGGAGCCTCGGGGGCAGGTGCGTGTGTGTGGTGGGAGGGGGTGGCTCAGGTCGGAGGACCTGGATAGGTGCGTAGGGCAGGCTGGGTGCAAATATAGAAGTTGGAGCTACCTCTAACTCCTTTTCTTTAACTGCCTTCATCTGGAGTTGACGTCCCTTTCATGTCGATTTTTTTTTGGTATAGAATTTCCTAAGAAAACATCCAGATTAAAACTGTTTAGTAAGAAAACGTGTCTGGATGCATCTGAACCACAAAAGTGACCCAGGGTTTCTGCACATGTCCCTGCAGAGCCCACCCTCGCACCCTGTGCACCTGCGTATGGTTGGGGTGCGGCTATCCAGCATCCCACACAGACAAGTGCTGTGTAGCTCTTGGTTCTGGAATTGCCCAGTGTGGTTCTGGGTGAAAGCAGCTTCTTGCTCATGCTTGCTTTTCATTGTTTAAAGCCTGTCAATCTTCAGATCCGAATTGCCCCGGGGCTGGCTTCTGCTCCTAAGTATCGGCTTGCTCCCCTGACCGGCTGCACCACTGCTACTCACGTCAAGCCGGGAGGTTGCTTTTTTCACTGACAGCGTGCAGGGTGATTTTCATCCCCCTTGTGCTCAGATGGGCAAACGAATTCCAGAAACAGGCTCCCTCCAGTGGAGACCAGAGCAGCAATTGCCACCCAAAATGGGGGGCTTCAGACAGCTCTGAGCCACAGTGTCATCCTGTACAGCTCTTGGGAGGGTCAGCTGGAACTGAGGCCTGTCTCTGTCTGTCCCTGTCCTAGCGTCCCTCTAGAGAAAGATAACTCAGAGGAGTTCCGGCAGCGGGAAGCCCGGGCGGCCCAGTTGGCCCGGGAGATTGAGTCGAGCCCCCAGTACCGCCTGCGCATTGCCATGGAGAATGATGACGGCCGGACGGAGGAGGAGAAACACAGCTCTGTGCAGAGGCAGGTGTCTGGCAGGGACAGCCCCAGCTTGGCCTCCAGGTGAGAGAGGCGCATGCTCACATGTGGGGTGGGGTGGGGAGGGCGTGGGAGCCGATGTAACTCCTCTCCCATCTGTGTCTGCAGGGAGGGCAAGTATGTCCCGCTGCCACAGCGCGTCAGAGAGGGCTCGCGAGGCGGCGTCCGGTGCAGCAGCTCCCGGGGTGGGAGGCCAGGGGTGGGGTCCATCCCTCCCCGGGGCAGTGCGCACCATCCAGACAGCAACTCTAGTCCTGTCCCGGAGCAGCGAGGGATCAATGGAGGTGAGATCCGGGGACCTACATGAGAGGCTTCCTAGGAGGCTCTAGCAATGCCTGAGGCTGGTCTCCAGTGCCCTTCAGCCCGGAGTTCGCACACCGCTCTCTGGGAAGGTCAGGGACTGTGTCCAAGCTGCTGCACCAGCCCTGTAACCCCCTCCTATGCTTGCTTGCTTTCCAGGACCCTCCCGAATGTCTCCGAAGTCCCAGCGTCCCATCCGGGGTGCCAAGACCATGTCTTCCCCGTCAAGCCGCCCTGTGGAGGTCTCGGCAGCTCCCCCTGCAGGTAGGCAGGGTGGGGATCTTTCTGCTCTGATGGCTAGAGAGGGCTCTGCAGCTGGAACATTGCCCCAGTCACTGTTAGCCCGGTGGGCAGGAGGAGCAGCTGAGGGTTAACCTGCAGGGCCCTGCTGGAGACAAGGGTGGTGGTTTATAGAGTCTGAGAGCCCTAGTCTGTGTGGTTGTCCCTGTGTCTCTTGCTGTGTAGGGGGGGGATCAGGACCTATGTTCTCACCCCGTCTCTAATGTTTCTCCCTGCAGTGGGCCGCATGTACCCTCCTCGCTCTCCCAAGTCTGCCTCAGCCACTCCAGTCTCTTCCCAGGATTCTCCGGTGGGATCTGCCGTGCCAGCAGCACCCGCATCCCCGTCGGAGGCCAGAACTGGCCTGGAGTCGAGTGTTTCCCCAAACCCCCCTTCTCCCAAAGTAGCCGCCCCCGTGCCAGCCACTGCTGTTGAGGGTAAGGCCCAGGGAGCAGCGTGGGGCTTCTGGGGACTCTTGTGGCCGCTGTGAGGAGATGGGCCTGGGGAGCTGTGCCTTGGAGCAGGGGTCGGGTGGGGGCAGGGCAGTGTAATGTGTTAAGGGATTTCCATTTTTCTCTCTCAGGGAAAGAGGCTCCCACATCTGTGGCTAAAGATCCTGGCAGAATCTTGGAAGTGACGGGGCCATGTGAGCTCAACAAGGCAGCCAGCAAAGGTGTGTGTGTCTTGGAGTCAGCACTGACAGGGCCGGGCCCCAGCCACCCTATGACGCCTCAGAACCTGGTGTGTGCCCGAGGGAGACTGCTCCAAGCTTCGCTTCCCAAGCGAAGGGGCCTGGGGAGAAGACGCAGGGGCCTGCATCCTCCTGTTGGGGGTCTTTTCTATGACCTGTCCCCCTCATGGAAGCATAACCCGTCTGTGTTGGCGGAGCTTTAGTGAGGCTGGGGGGTTGGGGTGGGGAGTGGGGGTTCCCTATGGCTGGGGGCACCCTGAGGCTGCAGCAGCCCTTCCGCTCACTCCTCTGTTCTCCACAGCAGGGCTGCAGAATGAGCAGAAGCGGACCCAGCTGGAGGAGCTGCGCAAGTTTGGGGCCCAGTTCAAGGTAAGGCCTGGTGACAGCAGGGAGGGCGGGGGGAGTGGGCATGTCTGGGCCGGGCTCACCATGAGTATCTGGCTCCCCCACAGCTCCAGCCGAGCAGTTCCCCAGAAACCAGCCTGGAGTCCTTCAGTGCCAGGCCCAAGGAGCCTCTGGAGGGCAAGGAGAAATCCCTTGAGCCGGGCATCTGCGAGGGTCCTGAGGAGGCGCCCGCCGTGAGCATGGTGCCAAAGCCCAGCGGGACCAGCCTGGAGCTGCTGCCGGAGAGTGGCAAAGAGGAGAAGGGTCTGTGTGAGGTGGCCGAGCAGCAGGTGGCCAGCCCCCCGGGCAAGGGCGAGCCCGAGGACAAAGAGGAGGGGCCTGTGTCCGAGTGAGTCTGCAGCACAGGGCCAGGGGTTCTCTCACGGGTGGGGGAGGGCAAGGCAGGCTGCACTCGGGGGAGTGGGTTGGAGGGGGACGCTGGGCTCTCCAGGGTTTTTAACCCTGATTTGTCCTGTGTTGGTTTCAGGCAAGTGAAGAAATCGACTCTGAATCCCAACGCCAAGGAGTTCAACCCCTCGAAAACGCTGCTTTCCGTGGTGAGTGATCTGGGCTGGGGGGAGTGGGAGCCCCATTGGCTCCAGCGGCTGCTGGTCCTCCCCATCGCTGGTGAGGATCTGGCTGGGTCCCATGCTCACCTGCTCTGTCTTTGCTTCCAGAACAAGTCGACGAGCACCCCCACGTCACCGGGCCCTCGCGCCCATTCCACTCCCTCCATCCCAGTGATCACGGCCGGCCAGACGGGCATGTACAGCCCCCAGTACATTTCCTACATACCTCAAATCCACATGAGCCCTGCCGTCCAAGTGAGCCCCCCATTGCTGTATGGGGGGGAGGAGGGGGGCCACACTGGCAGCAGGAGATGAGGAAGCTGCGGGGGGGGGGGCACACTGGGAAAGCTAGGGGGAGGAGCTGCAGGGATGGCGGGGGGGGCGATGAGGGACCAGGATCTCGGGGCGGGGGGGGAGGCTGCAGGGATGAGGGAGCAGGGCCTGTCCGGGGAGTGGGAAGGATGTGGGGGATGGGGGGAGCAGGGCCTATCCAGAGGAGGGGCAGGGGCACGTTGGGAAGGGGGGGGGTGGGGGAGCTGCAGAGGGTGGGTAAATGTGTTTGGGGATGGGGGTCCCTGTCCTCTGGGGGGAGCTGGGTTCTGAGGGGGCAGGGGAGCTCTCCTTGTTCTTAGGTAACCACCCTGCTGCCGCTCTCTCGTTGCAGGCGCCCCAGATGTACCCGTACCCTGTCTCCAGCTCTGTGCCTGGCCAGCAGGGCAAGTACCGAGGGGCCAAAGGTGAGCCTGGCATTTCTCAGTGGGGCATAGCAAGTCTGGCACCAGCTGCACTGATGGGAGGGGGGGCTGGCTAAAGCATGGGCAGAGCTCCCCTCCCTGATGGGTGGGGCTAACCAGGAGCCCCTCCCAGGGCAGCAGATGCTGATCCACTGGAGTGATGGGATGTCTGGGGAGAGATGGCAGCAGGGACCATTGCGTGGGGCTGTAGGGGAGGGTCCCTCACCATAGGGTTGAGGCAGCCATACAGCCTAGGGGCTTCTGGGGTCCGTTTTCAGCAGCTGGCTCCTTTTCCCACAGGTTCCCTCCCACCCCAGCGCTCGGACCAGCATCAGCCGACATCCGCACCCCCCATTATGCAGGCGGCAGCGGCGGCAGGGCCCCCCCTGGTAGCAGCTACGCCCTACTCCTCCTACATTTCCTATAACCCCCAGCAGTTCACGGGGCAGCCCACCATGATGCAGCCTATGGCGCACTACCCTTCTCAGGTAAGGGCCACGGGGAGGGGAGGGAGGAGCATGGGGGTGAGGCGAGAAGGGCCCTTCTGTCCCATTGCGGCCTCGGTGGGGCCATCTGGGAGCAGAGGGGTGAGTGTGTGGGGATGGTCTAACAGCCACGGCAGCCTTTGGGGGCAGAGGGGTGTGCCGGGGGCAGTGAGGGGTGGGCACACAGGGATGGTCCCTCTAACAGCCGTGAGGCCTGGTTCTTCCCTTGCAGCCTGTATTTGCCCCGATGCTCCAGAGCAACCCCCGCATGATGACATCTGGCAGCCACCCCCAGGCCATTGTGTCGTCCTCCACACCCCAATACCCCCCCTCGGAGCAGCCCACGCCCCAGACGCTCTATGGTGAGTCTATAGGCTGGGGCCGGGGAGCCCCAGGGGCTGGGGCCAGTTCTGCTGCTCGGGGTCTGACTGGGTGTCTCTCTCCAGCTACAGTTCATCAGTCCTATCCCCACCATGCGACACAGCTGCACCCCCACCAGCCTCAGCCAGCCACCACCCCGACAGGGAACCAACAACAGGCCCAGCACGCTGCCCCCAGCCCCGTACAGGTGAGGGGGGATGTCCCCCAGGGCTGAGGGGGAGGGTAGTGGGTGGGGAGGTGTTTGACTCCCTGACCCTGCTCATGACATTCCTGTGTCCTGGCGCAGCACCAGGCTGGGCAGCCGCCCCACCTGGCCAGTGCCCAGCAGCAGCAGAACCTGTACCACACGGCCACGCTGACGGCCACGCCGCCCTCCATCACACCAGGGCCCAGTGCCCAATCCCCCCAGAGCAGCTTCCCACAGCAGGCTGTCTACGCCATCCACGCCCACCAGCAGCTGCAGCACGGCTACACCAACATGGCCCATGTCACCCAGGTAGGTGGCAGGGGCAGCAGGGCTGCGGGCACTACGCGGGCCCCACCCACCAACGCTCATCCCCCTACTCTCCCCTCCCACAGGCCCATGTCCAGACTGGAATAACAGCAGCACCGCCCCCTCACCCCGGGGCGCCTCATCCCCCCCAGGTCATGCTGCTCCACCCCTCGCAGACCCATGGGGGGCCCCCCCAAGGCGGCGTGCCACAGAGCGGGGTGCCCACCCTCTCAGCCTCCACACCATCTCCATACACCTATATAGGACACCATCAAGGTCAGTGCTGGGGGTGGGGGGATGTCTCAGAGGTTCAGGACTGGTGGGTGTGTGTGATGGGCCAGGCTGGTACCAGAGTAACCCCCCACCCCCCATGCTGGCAAGCTGTTGAGGGGCTACCCTTCCTTCCCTGAGCTGGGGGCTCAGCTCTGACAGATGATAGAGGGTCCGGCCCCTAATGTGAAGGCCTGCAGTGAGGGGGCTGTCTAGGCGTCAGTGTGACAGGCCTGCAGTGCTCATTGCCCTGGGAGATGGGTGTGGTGAGGGGAGAGAGCAGGGCATGTTCTCGCCTTCCTCCTGCAGCAGGTGCTGTGGGTGGGGCTTGGGGAGGCCTCTATGCAGTGGGGTGTGAGGGTGGGGTGGATAGGCCACCTGGCTCCAGGCCCAGGGTGGGCGGGCGGGCTGGCTGCAGCCCTGTCTCCCTGCTGTGGGGGTCCAGTGCTCGGCCTCCTGTCCTGCTTTGCTCACTAACAATCTCTGCTCTCTTTCTAGTTCAGTCTCACCCATCCCAGCAGCTCCCATTCCACCCCCCTGGAAACTGAAGCCTCGATTCCTGACTGTGAACTGAACTCCCAGTGCCGGCCCCTGCCCGGGATCCGGTTTGCTCCTTCTGCCCCCTTGTGTGCGCCCCGGCCTGGCAGCCGGGCCCTGAGGTGGAACCCCCAGCCTGCCCCTTACGGGGCCACAGCTGGGGGCGGGGCTTTACCAAGCACCTTTTTTGTTGGTTTGCGGAGCGCGCAGCGGCAAGAGCCACCTGCCCCTGGCTCCTGGAGCCACCAAGGTTTTATTTTCTATTATTTATAACTCCAATTGGGCTGTTAAACAGAGTGTTGGGCTCCCCTCCCCTAGTCATGCGAACACAGGAGCAGACCAGACTGATGAACACCGACTTTTTATTACATAAAAATATTTAAAAAGTGGAAAAAAAAATAAAATAAAATTTTAAACTAACTCCATGGTGGGTGTTGGGGTGAGTCTCTGGGGGCTTGTGAGGGGAGGAGAATAGCCTAAGGAGGGGTTACACTTGTGGAAGGGTGGGGTTGGAGTCCTGGCTTCTGTTCCCTTCATTTCTGCTGTGTGTGGGGTGGGCCCTGGTGAGAGCAGGCACTGGCTGCTAAAGATCTCTAATGGAGTGACTAAAACTAGGGTAGGGCAGCCAGAACGAAGCCTGTGGAGGGAGGGAGGGAGAGCTGCAGCTTCTACCCTGCTGCCCTCTGTTCCTACCCCTCAGCTGGAGCAGGGGTGGGTGTCAACTCTCAGCAGCCTGCTCCCCCCAGTTGGGGGCTAGGCCCCAGCTGCTACTGGAAGACATGAAGGAGCCTACTGCTCTGCACCAAATAGGGCCCTGCTCTTTACTGGGGGGGGGGGGGGGGGGGTTGGAGGCTGTTCCACCCCATCCCATCTCTACCCTGACTTGAGGCAGGGTCGTTTGTCCCTATTTGCCCTTCTGACAACATTCTCCTTCAGCTTCATCAGCCCCCAGCTCTGCTCCCTGGGGAGCTAATCTCCCCCCCCCTTCTCCCACTGCTTTGCTAGGCAAGCACCCAAAGCTGGGTGCTGCCCCTCTGCTAGTCCACTGGGCCACAGTGCCCTGGACAGGAGCTGGGACCTGCCTGAGAGCAGGCCAGGGTGCTACCTGGTCCCTACAGAGCTAGTATCACTGTCCCAGCCCAACCCATGGGGGGGGGACATGAGCCTCTGTCACCAGCTGCGCCCATGCCAGGAACCCCCTTCAGCTACCTGTCACCTCCAGCGCACCCCCCCAAAGAAGCAGGAAGGACCCAGCCATGATTCCGCACCTTTATTAACAAAAGAAACCAAACAGCAGGAAGCTGCATAAGCCCCTACTGCAGGGGCTCTGGGCAGGAGAGCCACCACGGGAGGGCAGTTCGATTTCTGTTGCCCCACAGCAGAGCAGTTCATACAACAGGCAGCTTGCACCCCGCTCTAGGTGACCATGATGCCGCCGGGGGCAGCAGCGATAAACAGGTTCGTAGGGGACACCAGCTAGAACTAGCCCCTCCCCCACTGTTTGCAGACACAGGCCTGGGGGCAGAGCCAGCTCAGCTGGGCTTTTAAGCCCCCCACTTATCATCTGGCCCTATCTCCAGCGTCTTGGTGACCACACCGGTGCCAATGGTGCGGTTGCCATCACGCAGTGTGAAGCGCTGACCTTCCTCCAGCACCATGGGCTGCCGCAGGGTGAGGGTCAGGGCTGTGTCCTCGCCAGGCATCACCATCTCCTGCGGGGGGGGGGGGGGGGCGGGAGAAGGTCAGAGTGCCACAGCTGGCCGCCAGCCACCACTGACCGGGGTGGGGATAGGGACTGCGATGGGGAAGCTGGTTCCCCGTGGTGAGCCCACAGCCAGTGCTGGGGGCAGGGAGGGGGGGGTCTCTCTACCTTTCCAGGGGGCAGGATGGTCCGACAGGCCATGTCCCAGGTCAGGGAGAACATGACAGGCATGTAGTTAGAGACGAAAGGCTTGTGCCGCCCACCCTCCTCCTTGCTGAGGATGTACACCTGGGGGGCAGAGGGAGAGACTGTTATAGCCCAGCAGCCCACCTTCCCCGCCCCCCAGCCCACTGCCCCAGCACAGGCCCCACCTGGGCCTCAATCTTCTGATGGGGCTTGATGGAGCCTGGTTTGCACATCACCATGCCACGCCGCACGTCCTCCCGCTTCAGCCCCCGCACCAGTGCGCCAAGGTTGTCCCCGGCCTCGGCCCGCTCCAGGTTCTGGTGGAACATCTCAATGCCTGCGGGGGAGGGATGGGGTGAGCCCGGGTTCCCCAGCCTGGGCAGGGGGGTTTCCCCCACCTCTGGGAGGGGAGAGCAGGTGAGGGGTTCTGTTAGCTGCGCCCCCTACCTGTCACCACGGAGCGCACGTTCCGGTTGTGCCCCACGAACTCGCAGTCATCCCCCTTCTTGACGATGCCACGCTCCAGCGTCCCTGTCACCACCGTCCCACGCCCTGCAAGGGCAGAGGGGTCAGTGCCATGGGGCCCGGGATAGGGGGTCCCTGGAAAGGCACGGGGCTCAGCATGGGGGCTGGGCGGGGGGGGGAGCGGGCATTACCTGGGATGGAGTAGATTGATTCGATGGGCAGCAGGAATGGCTTGTCCAGCTCCCGCATGGGCAGTGGGATGTGCGTGTCGACCGCGTCCAGCAGCTTCATGATGGAGTTCAGTCCCAGCTCGGGGCTACGGTACTGGGGGAAGGGAGGGCATTAGCATGGGCAGCGGGCATGTGAGGCGCTGGTGGGAGGGAGAAGGCGGGACTCACCTCCAGGGCGCAGAGGGCAGAGCCCACGATGACGGGCGTCTTCTCCCCATCGTAGCCAAATTCAGAGAGCAGCTCCCGGATCTCCAGCTCCACCAGCTCCAGCATCTCCTGGTCCTCCACTGCGTCCGCCTTGTTGATGTACACCACGATGTGCCGCACCCCGATCTGAGGGGACCACAGGGTGAGGGACAGCCCAGCCAGCCCTGGCCTGGTCCTCGGGGAGGGGATCCCCTGGCTCACAGCCCATGCCCAGGGCTTCTGGCAAAGACGCCCCATGACACACTGTACCCCCACAACAGTGCCCTGGCACCCCCATATTCACCACTGTGATAGGATTATGACTTGTTCGGTACAAAGTCTGCCTTGTGAGGTACATAAAAATGGCCCTACTGGGTCAGACCAAAGGTCCATTTAGCCCGGTATCCTGTCTTCCAAAAGTGTCCAGTGCCAGGTGCCCCAGAGGGAATGAACAGAACAGGGAATCATCAAGTGATCCATCCCCTGTCACCTTTTCCCAGCTTCTGGCAAACAGAGGCTACGGACACCATCCCTGCCCATCCTGGCTAATAGCCATTGATGGACCTATCCTCCATGAATGTATCTAGTTCTTTTTTGAACCCTATTATGGACTTGGCCTTCACAACATCCTCTAGCAAGGAGTTCCACAGGTTGATTGTGTGTTGTGTGAAGAAATACTTCCTTTTATTTGTTTTAAGCCTTCTGCTTATTAATTTCATTGGGTGACCCCTAGTTCTTGTGTTATGAGAAGTACTAAACACTTCCTTATCTACTTTCTCTACACCAGTTATGATTTTATAGACCTCAATCGTATCTCCCCTTAACCGTCTCTTTTCCAAGCTGAAAAGTCAGTCTTATTAATCTTTCCTCATACAGAAGCTGTTCCATACCCTTAATCATTTTTGTTAATCTTTTCCAATTCCAATATATCTTTTTTGAGGTGGGGCGACCACATCTGCACGCAGTATTCAAGATGTGGGCGTACCATGGATTTATATAGAGACAACATGATATTTTCTATCCTATTATCAATCCCTTTCTTAATTATTCCGAGCATTCTGTTGGCTTTTTTGACTGCCACTGCACATTGAGTGGATGTTTTCAGAGAGCTATCCACAGTGACTCCAAGATCTTTCTTGAGTGGTAACAGCTAATTTAGACCTCATCGTTTTATATGTATAGTTGGGATTACATTTTCCAATGTGCATTACTTTGCATTTATCAACATTAAATTTCATCTGCCATTTTGTTGCCCAGTCATCCAGTTTTGAGGGATCCTTTTGTAGTTCTTCGCAGTCTGCCTGGGACTTAACTATCTTTAGTAATTTGTATCGTCTGCAAATTTTGCCACCTCACTGTTTACCCATTTTTCCAGATCATTTATGAGCATATTGAATAGGACTGGGCACAATACAGACCCTTGGGGGACACCACTATTTACCCCTCTCCATTCTGAAAACTGACTATTTATATCTACCCTTTGTTTCCTATCTTTTAAACAGTTACCAATCCATGAGAGCACCTTCCCTCTTATCCTGTGGCAGCTTACTTTGCGTAAGAGCCTTTGTTGAGGGACCTTGTCTAACGCTTTCTGAAAATCTAAGTACACTATATCCACTGGATCCCTCTTGTCCACATGCTTGTTGACCCCTCAAAGAATTCTAGTAGATTGGCGAGGCATGATTTCCCTTTACTAAAACCATGTTGACTCTTCCTCAACAAATTATATTCATCTATATGTCTGACAATTTTATTCTTTACTATAGTTTCAACCAGTTTGCCCAGTACTGAAGTCAGGTTTTCAGGCCTGTAATTGCCGGGATCACCTCTGGAGCCCTTTTTAAAAATTGGCATCACATTAGCTATCCTCCAGTCATCTGGTACTAGGGTGACCAGATGTCCCGATTTTATAGGGACAGTCCTGATATTTGGGGCTTTTTTTTAAAATATGGGCTCCTATTACCCCCCACCCCGTCCCGATTTTTCACACTTGCTATCTGGTCACCCTATCTGGTACAGAAGCTGATTTAAATGATAGGTTACAAACTACAGTTAGTAGTTCTGCAATTTCACATTTGAGTTCCTTCAGAACTCTTGGGTGATACCATCTGCTCCTGGTGACTTCTTACTGTTTCATTTATCAATTTGTTCCAAAACCTCCTCTAATGACACCTCAATTTTGGACAGTTCCTCAGATCTGTTACCTAAAAAGAATGGCTTAGATTTGGGAATCTCCCTCACATCCTCAGCCGTGAAGACCAATGCAAAGAATTCATTTAGTTTTTCCACAATGGCCTTATCATCCTTGAGTGCTCCTTTAGCACCTCGATCGTTCAGTGGGCCCACTGATTGTTTGGCAGGCTTCCGATGTACATAAAAAAAAATTGCTATTACTTTTTGCATCTTTGGCTAACTATTGCTCATATTCTTTTTTGGCCTTCCTAATTATATTTTTACACTTCCTTTGCCAAAGCTCCTTTCTATTTTCCTCATTAGGATTTAACTTCCACTTTTTAAAGGATGCCTTTTTGCCTCTCACTGCTTCTTTTACTTTGTTGTTTAGCCATGGTAGCTCTTGTTTGGTTCTCTTACTATGTGTTTTAATTTGGGGATACATTTAAGTTGAGCCTCTATTATGGGGTCTTTAAAAAGTTTCCATGCAGCTTGCAGGGATTTCACTTTTGGCACTGAACCTTTTAATTTCTGTTTCACTAACTTCCTCATTTTTGTGTAGTTCCCCTTTCTGAAATTAAATGCTACAGTGTTGGGCCACTGTGGTGTTTTCCCTGCCACTGGGATGTTAAATTTCATTATATTATGGTCACTATTACCAAGAGGTCCAGCTATATTCACCTCTTGGACCTGATCTTGTGCTCCACTTGGGACTAAATCAAGAATTGGCTCTCCTCTTGTGGGTTCCAGGAATAGCTGCTCTAAGAAGCAGTCATTTAAGGGACAAGAAACTTTATCTCTGCATCCCATCCAGAGGTGACATGTACCCAGTCAATATGGGGATAATTGATATCCCCCATTATTATTATTATTATTGAGTTTTTTTATTTTAATAGCCTCTCTAATCTCCCTGAGCATTTCACAGTCACTATCACCATCCTGGTCAGGTGGTCAGTAATATATCCCTACTGCTATATTCTTATTATTAGAGCATGGAATTTTTATCCATAGAGATTCTATGGTACAGTTTGATTCATTTATGATTTTTACTTCATTTGATTCTACGCTTTCTTTCACATCTAGTGCCACTCCCCCACCAGCATGACCTGTTCTGTCCTTCCAATATGTTTTGTACCCTGGTATTACTGTGTCTCATTGATTATCCTCATTCCACCAAATTTCTGTGATGCCTGTTATATCAATATTCTCTAGTTCACCCATCTTATTATTTAGACTTCTAGTATTGGTATATAAGCACTTTAAAAACTTGTCTCCTTTTAGCTGTCTGCCGTTACATGATGTAATTGAATGGGACTATTTTTTATTTGATTGTTTCTGATCAGACCCTGCCTGTATTTTCTCATTTTCCGCCCTCACTAAGACAGAGAGATTCTCTATTAATAGATCCTCCCCTAAGGGATGTACGAACCATGTGCTCCTCCGCACCGGTTGGCTTTCCCCCAGCCATTAGGTTAAAAACTGCTCTACGACCTTTTTAATGTTAAGTGCCAGCAATCTGGTTCCATTTTGGTTTAGAAGGAGCCCATCTTTCCTGTACAGCTCCCCCTTTCCCAAAAGTTTCCCCAGTTCCTAATAAATCTAAACCCCTCCTCCCTGCACCATCGTCTCATCCATGCATTGAGACTCTGCAGTTCTGCCTGCCTACCTGGCCCTGCGCGTGGAACCAGGAGGTATCATGTTAAAAGTCTTGAGCTGTTGAACATTAATATCCTGTTGGATTGTAGGTGCCGTCATTGGATGGGAAGTTATGAAGTTTTGCTGTGTGTGTGTTAGTGAAATATGTTGTGAGACACCCACAACCAGCCTTTCAGGTACAACAATGGAGGAGCCAGACAGCGCTGATGGCCCATTAAGGGGAATCCACACTCCCAGGGACTGTCCCAGGAACTGTGTACAATGGAGACCTCTCAGAGAGAGCAGGTACACAATGGAGGCTGCTTGACTCAATCACAGCAAAGGCTCTTTCCCCAGCTGGAAGAAGCTACACAAGGGGGAAGTGACATCATCACTGGTCCTCACCCCCCAACTCAGCACCTGGGAACCCGGCTGGGGGACACTGAACGGGGAAGGGGGTCCCAGGCTGGAAAGGAGAATCCCAGGGTGAGACACAGCCGGATTCAAACCCTGTCTAGGTAACAGAACTCAGGCTGCAGACGTGTTTCATTTCTTAGGTAACCAGCTTTGAGCTGCTTATAATTACTTGCAATCCACCTGTCTGTCGCGAACACACCTGTTTGGTACGTTACCTACAACAGCGCGTTTTGGCTGAAGTGCTTGGGGAATCTGCTCGGGGGCAAGGGCTGGTGCATGCCCACTGTCCTTTGTAGAAGTGGCAGACTGGGTAATAAACGTACACCGGACAGGCTTCTGACCAGGGCAGGACAGTCCAGGTCTGGGGGCCTAGGTTGCGGAGCTGGGGGGGATTGGCTGGAACCTCTCTAGTGCTGGTTCATGAGTGGCTGGGAGAAGCTTTCATGTAACTGCAGCTGGGTGTGTCCCTGGCTGTGTGTGTGCAGGACCTGGAGGGGTTTGCAGCTTGTCCCAGCATCACAGTGAGGGAGGGGGCCCAGGCTGGTGAGCTCAGTGGTACCCCAGTTCCAGGTTGCACCCTGGGGAACTCCTCACCCCCCCTCACCTGTTTGGCCAGCAGCAAGTGCTCTCGGGTCTGCGGCATCTGCCCGTCTGTCGCTGCCACCACGAGGATGCAGCCATCTAGGGGAGCGGTGCCAGTGATCATGTTCTGGAAGAGAGGGACGGCGGTGCTCAGATGCCGGGACCTGGGGATGGGGGCAGGGGAGCCAGCACAGGCTGGGGAGGGAACGGAACTCGGGGGCGGGAATGTGTTATTGTTGCACCGAGCTTGACGGTGAAGTTGTTGGGGTGACACACACAGACCCAATCCCCAATGGAGGAAGAGTGAAACCACCCACAGTACAGCCGCTCCCCGCCCATGCCCTTCGCTGCTCCCTCGCCCACACCCTGCTCCTCCCCTGCTCCCCACCCACCCACTGTTCCTCCGGGGCTGGGAGGAGGAAGTGGTGGTGGGGGGGGAGGGGAGAGAGAGAGAGAGAGAGAGAAGGGGAGGGGGTCTCAGGGGCAGGGAGGAGGAAGTGGGGGAGGGGAGGGGTCTCGGGGCAGGGAGGAGGAAGCGGGGGGGGCGGGAGGGTCTTGAGGGCTGGGAGGATGAACGGGGGTGAAGGTGTCTCAGAGGCTATGTAGAGGAAGCAGGGGTGAGGAGGGTGTGTCTCAGGGGCCAGGCGAAGGAACTGAGGGGGTGTGTGGGGACAGAGGAAGGGATGGGGGGGGTCTATCTTTGGGAACAGAAGGATGGAGAGTGGTGAGTGTGGGGACAGAGGGATGCACAAAGGGAGGGGCACAGAGGTGGACAAAGGTGAGTACGTTTGGGGACAGACGGAAGGACAGGCTAGAGGGGGTGAGTTTGGGGGTACAGAGAGGCAGGCAGATGCTGTGTGTGCGGGGACAGACGGAGGGACAGGCTGGGGGGGGGCATTTGGGGAGAGAGGGGGGAGGTTTGGAGGTACGGAGGTGCAGAGAGGCAGGCAGAGGGCTGTGGGGTTAGGGATAGAGGCAGGAACAGGAGGGTGTGGGCAGGGACAGCGGGGCACATGGGGATGCGCGTGTGAGGACGGAGGAAGAGATTGAGGGGGTGCGTTCGGGGACTGGAAGGCAAGGGGAGGCTTGGCCCTTTAAGACAGCAGAATTCTGGGAAATGTGGCTGCCTAGCAGTACCACAACAACTCACTCACAGGCTGAAAGGGGCAGGTCCCACCCGCCCGCCCTGCCCTCACCTTGACGTAGTCGGCGTGGCCGGGGCAGTCGGTGTGGGCGTAGTGCCGGTTGGCCGTGGCATACTCCACATGGGAGGAGTTGATGGTGATGCCACGAGCCTTCTCCTCTGGCGCATTGTCGATCTCCTCGTACTTCTTGAACTTGGCACCTCCAGTCTCAGCTAGGACTGAGGGGGGGGGGGGGGGGGGGGGGGGTGAGTAACCAGCGGGGGAGGAGAGGCGGGCTGGGAGCCAGGACGCCTGGGTTCTATCCCAGCTCTGGGAGTGGGGTCTAGTGGGTTACAGCAGGGAGGG
>NW_020664957.1:164518-176545 GCF_002925995.2 Terrapene triunguis | reverse complement strand
GCACCCTAATCCTCTGCTCCATCCCTGAGCCCTTCCTCCATTGTGAACTCCTCATCCCCAGCCAGAGCCCTCATCCCCCCGCACCCTAATCCTCTGCCTCAGCCCTGAGCCTCCTCCTGCATCATGAACCCCTCATCCTCAGACCCACAGCCCTCACCCCTGCACCCTCTCCTAGCCCCAAACTCCATCCCAACCCCCCTCCCCCTTCCCACACACCCCTCCTGCCCTCAAACTCCATCCCAGAGCCTGCACCCCTCACCCCCTCCTGCACACCCACCCCCTGCCGCAGCCCGGAGCCTGCACCCAGCACCCCTCCTGCACCCTAATCCCCAGCCCAGGACCTGCACCCCAGACCTCCTCCCCCCACCCAACCCCCTCCCAGAGCCTTAGGCAGGTGGGGGGGGGCAGGTTCTGGGCACCACCAAAATTTCTACAAACCTGCCACCCATGGGGGCAGTCAGGGGACAGGTAGGGTCCTAGGGGGGCAGTTAGGGTGGGGGGTTCTCAGGAGGGGGCAGTCAGGGGACAAGAAGCAGGGGGGGTTGGGGGTTCTGAGGGGGGAAGTCAGGGGGTGGGAAGTGGGAGGGAGTGGATGGGGGTGGGGCAGGGGCAGGGCTAAGGTGGGGCTTCCCCCCCCCAGTGTCTTCTTTTTTGATTGTGGAAATATGGTAACCCTACCCTATGCTCCCCTGCGGACTGAGCCCTCTCCTGGCCCCGGTCTGGAGGAAAGAGATCCGGGCTCTCTCGCTTTAGCTCTCCGGGGGTTACAGACGCCAGGTCCGGATCCTGTCTCAGAGAGACACAGTCACTTCCCAAGAGTACATCAAAGCTGATGTGCTGAAGGACCCCAGCTACCAGTCCCCCCCGGCCCCCCTCTGATCCTTCCTGTGTCTGTGCGGGATCCGAGCTATCGGCAGGTGAATGGGTTCAGTTAGGGAGCCTTCCCCCCAAGTTACACAGCCCCTTGGCCGCCGGTGGGGTTGTCCCACACCAACAAGAGTCTCTCGGTCCCAGAATCTCTCCATCCCATGAATGCTCCCCATTGACCCCCACCTTCCCCTCTCCCTGGGGAGACAAGATGTCTTCTTGTGCACCCCCGGGCTCAGGCATCAGCTGGGCTCGGAGTAGAAGCCCGTCTGCCTCCTCCCCTCCCCTGGCCAGCCCTGTCCCAGGAGCTGGCTGGTCGGGATAGACACAGCTGGCTCTCTGAGCCTCCATTACAGGCTGTCCTCCCTTCGCCACGTTAGCCCTTCGCAGGCTCTCTTGGGCCACGATTTCCTTTATCTTTGGGCATTGCACCACCTGGTGTCCTTTTGCGCACAGTCATTACAGCTCAGGTCTCTCGGAAGCCATGGAGGGGGTCTGCCTGCTCCAGCATTACTGGGCAGCCCCGTATTGGGCTTCCTGGAGTCCCACCTCTGAGAGGTCTCTGGATGACTCCCCGTCCAAGTCACCGATGTGGGTTCCTCCCCCCTCTGCTGCGTCTGCTAGAGTACCTGCACTTCTCAGGTCTTTGTGCTTCTGAGGGCAGATGTCCTACAGCTGCTCCAATCCCACCCGATTATACCCATGCTCTGCAGGAGTGGCCCTGCACCCTTCCCCCCTTGCAGAGATATTCCCCCAGCAACTGCTGTCTGCTGCCCCAGGGTCCTAGTGCCCCCGAGCCGCTAATGGCAAGGCAGGCTGCCCTTACCCTGCCCTTCCACCCTAGCCCTGAGCCTCTCCAACGCCCCAAATCCCTCAACCCAGCCCTCATCCTTGTACGTGACACCTGGGGTTTCTTGTACATGCCGGAATCTTTTCCTATCTGCCTCAGGGGTCCATTCAAACTTAAGCAGCAAAGCCTGTTTGAACCGTTCATAGTCCCCGGTCTCTACACCGGCCATTTGGCTGAACGCTTCTATGACCTTGGGACCAAGCAAGGGGGTGTAACGGGGTCAGCACCCACCTCTTGCGAGCGCCCCTTCTGGTGGAGCACATCTGTGTTCTTTAGTTCTGGTGACCCTTTTCGGTGGTTCTCAGGTGTTTTTTTCAGCGACTCAGTCCTCTGGTCGAGTCACACACACTGTCTGCATGTGAACCAGAACAGACCCCTTCCGGTGTATACTGTCCACTGGGGCCTATCTCAGTGCCCCTCTAGTGGTGTCTCTCTAGCCCTCCCTGGACTTTGGACTTTAAGTAGTCCAGCCCTGGTATGGGGCCATATCCCCAGGGCTTCTTCTCTGGAGACACTATCTTCGTGCGGCCCTCCCTGGGCTAAGTCCTTACTCAGTCCCCACAGCCAGCCAGGAGCTTCTTCTTTGCTTCCCTGGTCCCTGCTAGCAAATTGTCTTTGGCTCAGTTCTAGCCGCCAGCCAGGAGCCTCTCGCTCCCCCGGTCCCTGCTAGCAGATTGTCTTTGGTCCTGCTGCTCATCCAGCCAGGCACACACTCCTTTCTTCTCCAGCTCCACAAAGCAACTAACTACAGCTATAGTCTGCAGCTCCTTTCTAGGGCCCTCCTGGCCCCTGACTGGCCGTTCCAGCAGCCCCTCTGATTAATTGCTTCCTCATCACTCTAAGCCACTTGGAGCATCTCTCCACCGCTCCTTTCCTGGGATGGGAGTGGCAGAATCCTGAGGCCTCCAGCAAGGGGCTGTTGGGCCTTGTTCACCCCATCACAGGGGGTTAGACAGCTGTGCCTGTCCGCCGGGTCAACCTGATTCAAATCACAAACCTCCTCACAGGCAGTGCGGGAGGAATCGATATCCGCCCCCGCCCCATTACACCGGGGAACACTTCAGAATCTAGGCTTCCTGCAGAATTGGCACCTCGGGGTCCTTCCCCACTTACCCCGTGGCTGGTCCTTTTGGCACGCCTCTCCTCCAGCTCATGTTTTCACTGCTCCGAGCGGTCAGCTAGCCTCCACTCCTCCAGCTCCAGCTCCTGCACTCTCAGCTCCAGTGTCCATCTCTTCACATCCACTGGGGGGAGCCCAGGTTGGGAAGACCCCCTCCTGGCTGGGGAACTGAGTCTGGCCCTCCTGCTACTCCCAGGCTCTCCGGGCATCCCGAAAGCCCCCCTGGGATCCGGAACTTGCTCCTCGGACTGGTCACTCTCTACCAGCCGGGCAATCAGCCGCTCCTTAGTGAGCCTCCCCACGCTCAGCCCTCTCCCCCTGCACAGACGTGCCAGGTCCCTCTTACGGAGCTGGTTCTAGACCCTTTCCTTGCTGGTTCCTTCAATTCCCTCGTTTTATCCCTGGCAGCCACTCAAGGCAAAGCGCCTGCGCTCGCAGCCAATTGTCTGTAGGGTGCATCTGCCAACCGTCCTCTGCTACCACATTGTCACGGACTCACAGATTGTGCCCAGTCTTGGCCCCGTGCGGTCCCTGGGAGAACCCCCTTCAAGGCGACAGCCCTTCTCGGGGGTCCACTCTCTCTCGGGGGTTAAGCCCCTCTGCCTCCTGGAGCCGCACCGCTCTGAGCCTTAGCACGCCTGTCTCTTGCCATGGGCCCCCTCAGGGAGTCCACTCGCTCTGGACCCCCGGGACCCGCATGCCCAGAGGGAGCGATGCCCCCAGATCTGCAGCCTGCAGCGACTCTCAGCCAGCGTCACACAGGAGGGTTTACTGAGCATCTGAACCCAGCACAGGCAGTTCTCAGGGCCCTCGGGCCTGGCCAGTCTCAGCACCTTATGTCTAGGTCTGTCCTGCATCCAGGTGGGCTCTGGCTGTTCTGTCTCCCCCGAGTCCAGCAGCCCCCTCCTTCCAGCCGAGCCTCCTATATCCCCTCCCCCTCGGCCCCTCCTCGTCCTTTGTGTTCGGTCCTGGGCAAACAGGTCGCTGGGGCCCTCTCTCCTCCATCCTCTGTTCCCCTCTGGCTGGAACCAGCTGGTCAGGTCACCAGGGTCCTCTCTCCTCATCCCATTGTCCTCCCACTGGCCAGAACTGACTGACTGCCAAGCTGGGGTGGACCTCCTGGTCACCAGGTCACCAGTTGCTAGGGTCTCCCATCTCCAGGCCTCTGTCTGGGGTCCCAACTGCTAGGCAAGGTCACACCTGGTCCTTTGTAACAACAAACCCTCGCCCACCTCGTTAAACATGCAACACATAGAGAAACTGAGGCACACACTGTTCATGCAAAACACTAAGAAACCCCACCCACTTCATCACAGGCAGGCAGTAGGGGGAGGGGGTGATCCAGAGGGCAGTTGGCAGAGGGGCTGATTTGTGGGGCAGACGGTGGGGGTCCTGGGAGCTGATCCAGGGGGGCAGGCATTGGGGGGAGAGGGGCTGATCTGGGGGTGAGGTAGTGTGGGGAGGGCGACTGATCCAGGGGACAGGTGGTGGGGGGAGGAGGGCTGATCCAGGGAACAGGCAGTGGTGGCTGATTTGGGGGGGCAGGCAGCGGGGGGCATGGGGGCTGATCGGGGGGGCAGGCAGTGGGGGGCTGATTTGGGGGGCAGGCGGCAGGGGACCTGGGGGCTGATCCAGAGGGCAGAGACTGGGGTGGACACGGGGCTGGGCTGCGGTCTGAGCTCACTCTCACCCCTGCCAGGGGAGCTCTACATCTCTGGGACCCAGGGGGGGCAGGTCGTGCTCCCCTGCGCCGGGGGAAATGCCACTGCTGTGGACTGGTTCAGGGATGCAAACAACCAGTCGGTCCGCGCTGGCCCTCGGCACCGGCCCAACGGCAGCTCCCTGCTCATCGAGGGGCTGGAGTCAGGGGACGCCGGGCGATACCGGTGCCAGGCCGGGAACCAGAGCTGGACGGTGCAGCTGCACCTGGGAGGTGAGGGACCCTGCGGTGCCCCCGGCTAGAGTTACCGACTTTCTGATTGCAGAAAACTGAACATCCTTGTCCCGCCCCCTGCCCCTTCTCTGAGACCCCCCCACTCACTCCTTCCCCCTCCCTCCGTCGCTCGCTCTCCCCCACCCGCTGGAGTGGGGCTGGGGATGAGGGGTTTGGGGTGCGGGGTGTGGGCTCTGGGGGGGAGTTTGGGTGCAGGGGGGGCTCAGGGCTGGGGTTGGGGTGTGGGAGGGAGTATGGGCTCGGGGGGGGAGTTTGGGTGCGGGATGGCTCAGGGCTGGGGCAGGGGTGGGGGTGTGGGCTCTGGGGGGGAGTTTGGGTGTGGGAGGGGGCTCCGGGCTGGGGCAGGGGGTTGGGGTGCAGGATGGGGTTCAGGCTGCAGGCTCCGGGTGGCGCTGACATCAAGCAGCTCTGGAGAAGCAGATGGCATGTCCCTCCGGCTCCTAGGCATAGAGGACAGGGGGTCCGCGTGCTGTCTGCGCCCGCAGGCACCGCCCCCACGGCTCCTATTGGCTGCAGTTCCCGGCCAATGGGAGCTGCGGAGTCGGTGCTTGGGGTGGAGGTATCGCACAGAGTCTCCTTGGCCGCCCCGCACCTTGGAGCCGAGGGACATGTTGCCGCTTCCCGGGAGCTGCGTCAAGCCGGGCAGGGAGCCTGCCAGCCCCGCTCCAACCGGACTTTTAATGTCCAGGTCAGTGGTGCTGACCGGAGCCGCCAGGGTCCCTTTTCGACCGGGCGTTCCAGTCGAAAACTGGATGCCTGGCAACCCTTGTTCCTGCTGACACCCCGGCACCCCGATCGCCTCCTGCCCTCTGCTCCTGCCTTCCTGCCCTACAACCCCCCAGGCCCTTCCCGTCCCAGCCCTGACTGTCCCTGTCCCCTGCAGGGGAGCCGTCATTCTCGGTGCTGGCGGGGGACACGGCATGGCTCCCCTGCAATGGCTCCATGCCGGACGCCTGGGTCCAAGGCTCCCTGGCCTGGAAGCGGCTGGGCCCGGGGGGCTCGTGGAAGCAGCTGGTGGAGCTGGCGGCTCGGCGCCACGGAGCCTACATGTTCCAGCTTGCCCTGGGCACCGGGGCAGCCCTGGTGCTGCCGGCAGTGACGCTCGACCAGGCCGGGACCTACCGCTGTGTCCAGGGCAACCACAGCCACGCCGTGGAGCTGGAGGTCACGGCCCACACAGGTAGGGGGCACAGTGACCATAGGGGGTAGGGTGGGTTGTGGGGCAGGAGGGTGACGATGTCTCTGGCCAGGGGTTGGGGGCATTAGTGGGGGTGGGTGCAGGGGGGCCGTAACGGGGGGGATATGGGGAGGACATGGGGGCGTGAGGCCAGTCCCGTGATGATGTCTCTGTCCAGGGGGTGGGGGCCTTAGTGGGGGTGGGTACAGGGGGGCAGTAGCGGGGGAGATATGGGGAGGACATGGGGGGGTGAGGCCAGGCCCGTGACGATGTCTCTGCCCAGGAGGGTGGCAGCCCTGGATCGTGGGGGCTGCAGCACTTGGATATGTTGCTATTGGCCTGGCCTCCTTGTTTGGATACTACCAGATCCGCCGAGGTGAGTGGGGGGCCGGGACACCCCCAGTCCCTGCCCCACATCTCAGGCCCTCCTTGTAGCCCTGTCCCCCCAGCCCGCTCTGTGCTGTGGGGTGGGTGGGTGTGACTGGGCTCAGCCCTCAGGGCTCCGGGGAGGAGGTCCCCACTGTGGGGGGCACCATCCCCCCAGACGGTACCTTTAGTCCTGGGGTGATGACCCTGGCTGGGTGGGGGAGGGGAGTGCTGGGTGGATGGGGGAGGGGGGCTGGGTGCTGGAGGGGTGCTGGCTGGGTGGGGGAGGGGGGCTGGGTGGGGGTGGGAAGTGCTGGGTGGGGGCTGGCTGGGTTGGGGAGGGTGCTGCGTGGGGTGTGGAGGTTTTGGCGAGTGGCTGGTCGGGGGAAGGGGTGCTGAGTGAGGTGGCTGGGTGGGGGAGGAGCACTGGGTGCTGGGGGCACTGGGGGGGTGGCTGGGGGCTGGGGGGGACTGGCTCCCCTGTGCCCCCCTCACTGCCCTGTGCTATCCGGTTCCAGCCCTGCAGACCAGGAGGAGGAGGAAACGCCTGATGGATCCGGCCAGGAGGTGACCTGGGGTGGGGAGGGAGGGTCTGTGCCCCAGGCGGGATGGGGGTGTCTCTGGGAGCCCAAAGGGGGGTCTGTGTGGGCTGTGGGGAGGGGGCTGCTGGAAGCAGGAAGGTCCCTGGCTTGGGGGAGGCTCTGGGGTGTCTGGCAGCCGGGGACAGGATGTCTCTGACCCATGCGGTGTCTGTGGGGTGTCTCTGGGAGCGGTGGGGGGCAGGGTGGGCCGGGGTTTCCGCCTGGAGGTGGCAGGGGTGTGTGTGCGGAGTTTGTGATTCTGATTTCCTGGTGACGATTACTCCATTTCCAGGTTTTTCAAGGTGACTGGGAACGGGACTCACACCCCTTACGGGAATGTCCTGCCCCTTGCAGACACCGCTGGTGAGTGCCCCCTGCCCCCCAACACCTTCTACCCAGCACCCCCAGCACCCCAATAGCCACTGCCCCCCAACACCTTCTATCCAGCCCCCCAGCACCCCAACAGCCACTGCCCCCAACACCTTCTACCCAGCACCCCCAGCCTCTGCCCCCCAAAGGAACATCCTGCCCCCAGCAGACACCCCCAGTGCGTAGCCCCTGCCTCCACTGGGTCCTCCAACACCCCGACAACTCCTTTTGCCCCCCAACACACACCCTGCCTGCCACAAGAACAGTCTGCCCCTGAACCCAGCTGGTGACTGTCCTCCACACCCCATTGCCCCCCTGCTTTCCCACCCCCCAGGTGAGTGCCCCCCCATATTTTCATAACGATCAAGGCCAAAAGAGGCTATTGGATCAGCCTGACCCCCTGCGTATCACAGCCCATTGTAACCCCCCCATATGGACCGGTTGCACTGAAGTGGTTTAGTCCCAAGGAGGCTGAGCTGTTATGGCCCCAGGCAGAGAATGGGGAAGCCTGGGGGCCCCCAACGCCCGCAGCAGCCCATGGTCCCCCAGTGTCCCAGCCAATCTGACCTGGGGAAAGAATCTTTCCTGACCCTGAAAAGGGCCATGAGCGTGACTGTGAGCACAGGAGCCAGCCCCACCAGCCAAGTGTGTCGGGAGGGCTCTCTGACCCACCTCAGAGCCTGCCCGCCCGGTGTCCCCTCCCCAGTGGGGCCAGTCCCTGGTGCTTCAGAGGAAGGGGAAATAAAACTGAGAATCCAGCCAGCCAAAGGGGGGCAAGTTCCTTCCTGACCCTGCAAGTGACAGGCCACAGCCCTGAAGCATGCAGCTGGATCATAGGCATTGTCTTAATGCAGAGCCCCCCTCGCCTTGTGTACCCTCACTCCAGTCACCCAGGGGGCCGCATCCCCACAGTCAGCCCAGGGAGGGGCGTGCTGATGCCCTGCTTCTTTCCAACTCCAGGGCTTGTGGGACACGACCCCAGGGATGGCCAGTTGCCACATCTGGCTGCATTGACCCCCTTCTCCCTGCTCCTGCCCAGGCCAGCTGGTGTGACTCCCCCTGCCGCCCTTCCCTCACTGTGCATCTTCTGGGGGCCCCGCTCTGACCCTGCCCCCTGTTCCCAGGTGTGGGGCAGACGGATGCAGTGCCCTATGAGAACGTGGCACTGGGTGCAAGAGGGCAGGGGAGGCCATTGCCTGCAGAGGGGCCCATCAGTACTGTCGAGTCAGAGGGTGAGTATCAGACCCCCCCTGGGGCGACCCCAACCCAGCCCCCCTCCCCCCACGGCTCTCCAAGCACAACCCTATTAGACTGGGCAACAACTAGACTAAGCAGTTTTTCTCACCCCACTGGATATTGCAGTTCCTAGTACACAGATTTCACCCTTGAAACCTGGCCCAGTCCCCTCCGTTGGGGTTTTCAGAGTGTCCTTGTTGCGTGCAGCGTAGGCGGGGGGAGGAGAAAGGCCCAGCGTGGGGCCCCTGTGTCTGTTTCATACCCTCAGTCCATGTGCTTGGGACACAGAGTCCAGGCCTGTCTGGGGCGTTGCTGAGTCCCCAGGCCAGGCTGAGCAATTCCCCTGGTGGGGCCTCATGCAGGTGAGTCACTGCATTGTAGCTCCCTTGCTGGACAATGGCTGGTGATGGTTGTTTCACACCCCGCCCGGGTGTTGGTTACTTTCCTTGCTGTTGCCTCTGGGGGAGCCAATATCTGGCTGATTTCCCAGCACATTCTCAGTGGTGGCAGATGACAGAACAAGGAGCAATGGTCTCAAGTTGCAGTGGGGGAGGTCTAGGTTGGATATTAGGAAACACTATTTCACTAGGAGGGTGGTGAAGCACTGGAATGGGTTCCCTAGGGAGGTGGTGGAGTCTCCTTCCTTAGAGGTTTTTAAGGCACGGCTTGACAAAGCCCTGGCTGGGATGATTTAGTTGGGAATTGGTCCTGCTTTGAGCAGGGGGTTGGACTAGATGACCTCCTGAGGTCCCTTCCAACCCTGATAGTCTATGATTCTATAACAACCACACAACACAATCTCATAACTTCCTATGCACTAAAGCTACACATCTATGGATAGAGAATGACTGTCAGCAGATCATAACCTTTCCCCTGATACCTTACAAGGCCTGCTTTCTATGTAACATCATGATTATATAAAAATGAGGAATATGGGGGTTACAGGACGCTCCCCCAAGGTATAGAATGTCACAGGGTGTGATGGAGATACAGCCAGATGAGGGGTGGGGTGGGGGGTACTGAGGGAGCAGGGGCACACAGTGGGAGAAAGGGGGGGTAATGGGGGCCCAGACGGGATGGGGGCAGCAATGGAGGCCCAGCCACCAGGAAGGGGGGTCATGGACCACAAAATGGGGTGCTGGCCAGACAGGGGAGTGATTGGCATGGGGTGCAGTGGGTGGGAGGGGCAGGGGGACTACAAGGACAGATGGGGGAGGGGGATCCTTGCCCCCCAGGGGGCCCTATGGAGCGAGAGATGGCAGCTCAGCACAGGGAGGGACCAGAGTAAAGGGACTGTGGGGCGCAAGACCCACATTGACACCCCCTCTCCCCACAGATGAGGAGGAGTACGAGCACCCGGACAGTGAGGAAGAACCAGCACCCGAGGGTGAGTGGGGGGCAGGAGAGGCGGGGAGCTGGGGTTAGAGAGGGGGGTTGGGGGCATGACAGAGCAGTGATGGGGTGGAGAGGGGCGCTGGGAGGGGACAGGATGGGGGGCATGGGGAGGGGTGAGTGAAGGGGCCGGGCTGCCCCCCCCACCCCGGGGCCATGGTTTGGGGTCACCTGCTCTATTTTTCTCTCCCGGCTCCAGATGGCGATGGCTATGAAAACACCAACGGGGACATGAAACTGTGCATGGGGGACAAAGGGTCCAGCGGTAACAGCCCCCCTAAAACCACCCCTGGCTCCCCCACCCTCACCTGCACCACCCACTGCACAGGGGATGAGACGGGACTGACCCCCCCGAGCCAGCCAGTCCCTGCCCTGGGGCCAGATGGGAGAAGGCGCCCCTAGAGGGGAAAGGCCCCATGCCCCATTCCCCACCCCACTGAGCCAGCCAGTCCCTGCCCTGGGGCTGGGTGGGAGCTGGCACCCCATAGAGGGGAGAGACCCATGTCCCATTCTCTGCCCCCCTGAGCCAGCCAGTCCCTGCCCCATGGCCAGATGGGAGCCGGCGCCCCTTAGAGGGGAGAGGCCCATGTCCCACTCCCTGCTCCCCTGAGCCAGCCAGTCCCTGCACTGGGACCGGATGGGAGCCGGCGCCCCCTGGAAGGGACAGGCCCCATGTCCCATTCCCTGCCCCCCTGAGCCACCCAGTCCCTGCCCTGGGGCTGGGTGGGAGCTGGCGCCCCCTAGAGGGGAAAGGCCCCGTGCCCCATTCCCTGCCTCCCTGAGCCAACCAGTCCCTGCCCCATGGCCAGATGGGAGACGGCACCCCCTAGAGGGGACAGGCCCCGTGCCCCATTCCCCGCCCCCCTGAGCCAGCCAGTCCCTGCCCTGGGACCAGATGGGAGCCGGCACCCCTAGAGGGGAAAGGCCCTGTATCCCATGCCCTGCACCCCTGCCCTGGGGCTGGATGGGAGCCAGTGCCCTCTAGCGGGGAAAGGCCCCGTATCCCATTCCCCACTTCCTCAGTCGTTCTGGCCCTAGTCTGCATTGGGGTCTGCGGTCTACACGGGGCGAAGCTCAGGGCCTGTTTAGGGGCATCTGCTCCCCTGACGCCCTCCCGTCCTTCTCCCAGACAGCGTCTGCTATGAGAACAGTCTGGAGGAGAACAGAGCAGGAGGCAACTGGGCTTCAGGTAATGGGGGCACTTGGATGGGGGGCAGAGCTGAAAGCGGGGTCCTGGGTGGGGAATGGGGGGGGCAGGGCTGAGAGTGGGGTACTGGCTGGGGAATGGGGGGGGGCAGGGCTGAGAGCAGGGTCTCGGGGTGGGGGGGTGAGGCTGTGGTGTGGCGGGGAGCAGGGCTGAGTGTGGAGTTTCGAGGGTCTCCCCTGGGCTGAGAGAGCCCCCTGCCCTGCACCCCCAGTTCCCCATATCTCTCACTTACTGGTCTCCCCCCTCCCGGTCCCCAGACGCTGCCCACTACACAAATGCTTGCCAGAGCCCCGGGGCCGAAGATCAGGTCTCTGAAGGTAACAGTGTGGGGTGCTGGCGGGGGGCTGCCCGGAGGCCACACCCCACTCCCAGGCATCCCCCAGGGTGGGAGGGGCCCATCACCCCGGGGTTTGGGGGTGGGTGGGGATCTGCGCGCCCAGGGCAATGGTTTCCCAGGGTCCAGAGCACAGCCCTGGTAACAACACCCCTGGCAACCCATTCATCACCCCGGTAACGGCTCCCCTGGTGACACTGGCCTATGGCCCCAGGTAACGGGATTCCTGGTAACTCCAGGCAGTCCAGGGGCTTGCCCCCGGTAGGGTGCCCCAGCCCCACAAGCCCATCGGAGGGGAGCAGGCACGGGCTTCTGCTGACAGGGACCTGCCCCTGTGTTGGCAGACAGCGAGTGTTACGAGAACACGGAGGAGGACAGCGCCCCGCTGAGCCCCGGAGCTGCACGGCTTGTAACAGGTGATGGGCTCAGGGATTGTGGGGTCCCTGGGTGGGGGGGCTCGGGGTCAGTCTTCCCCCCCAGGATCTGCGTGTGTGTGGGATCCCAGGGTGCCTATAGGGGGCACTGTGTGTGTGTGTGTGTGAATCCCATGGAGCCTGTAGGGGGCGTTGTGTGT
>NW_020664957.1:149631-164508 GCF_002925995.2 Terrapene triunguis | reverse complement strand
GGCGCTGTGTGTGTGGATCCCGGGGTGCCTGTAGGGGGCGCTGTGTGGCCTCACCCAGTGGCTGGTCTCTCCCCCCAGACCTGCGGATGCTGCTGCTGGGTGCGTGTGAGGAGCCGGAGCGGGATCGGCAGGACGGACACAGCGAGGGCTCTGCTGGTGAGAGGGGCTGGGAGCTCCCCCGGGGGGGGAGGGCGAGAGGGTCCCCCGACCTTTCCCTGATGCCCCCTTGTTCCCCACAGGCTCCCAGGCCTATGAGGAGATGGCCGGGGCTCTGTATGCAGCCCCCGCCCGGCACCTCCGCCTCCGGGACCGCAGCCAGGAGGAAGGTGAGCTCCAGGAACGGGGCTGGGACCCCAATATCCCACTCAGGGTCACCCCCATATCTCAGCCCCCTGAGTCCTGGGGTCACCCCATATCCTAGTGCCCTAAGCCCCCTCCCTGGGTCACTCCCATACCCCAGCACCCTGACACCCCTGGGGTCACTCCTGGGAGGGGGGCTGGGAGATGGGGTGACCCCAATATCCCAGCATGCAGGGACCATCCCTGGCCTTGGGGCCCCCACACCAGGCCCTCTCCCTGATGCACCCAAGATGTTTCTGCCCCCACCACACCAGCTGCGCCCCCCCCCCGGGCCAGGGGTGCAGGGGGAGGCTCCCCAGGAGAAGGGCTGGGAGGGGCTCAACCCTCCACCTCCTCGACCGGAGATGAGGTGTGTATGGGGGGCGAAGTGGGGGCAACAGCACCCCCAGGCCCTGGCTCTGAGCCCGGCTCCCGTCCGCAGATGCCGATTCCTACGAGAACATGGAGGGGGGGCCAGGCTGCGTCCTGCCCCTCCGGGAGGGGAGCCTGGAGCTGCGAGGAGACGGTGAGTGATGGGTGGGTGGTGGTGAGATGGGCACTGGGGGGTACCCGGGGCGGGGCCTGGGGGCAGAGGTCAGTGGCGGGGGTGCCCCTGGGCTCTCACCTGTTTTCTCTCATTGCAGCTGCTGGGCTCAGGGCCCCAGGGCCCATGGGAGCTGAACCCGCCAGGCGGGCGGTGCCCCGGAGCCTGACTCGGGACTAGGAGACGCCGCCCCTGGGCCGAGACAGGCAGCGAGTGTAGCTGAGCCCACGAGCACAGGGCTCTCAGAGAGGGCCCCGCGCCCCCATGGATCTGCTCCTCATCCCGGCCCCACGTCCTGGGCCCCACTGCCGGGGACGGCCCCAAGGCTGCGGGGGGCCCATGGGCTCCAGGAGCTGCGCCGCAGGGCTCCAGACACTGCTCCCATGGCTCTGCAATGGCCAGCTGCCGACACTGTACCCCGAGGTGCCTCTGGCCTGCCCCCAGCCCGGGCTCGGCTGCCCCACTCGGGCAGCTCCATCCAGCGGAGCTGAACCACATTCCCTCGGCGTCTGACACGTGTGTCACGGACCCACAGATCGTGCCCACTCCTGGCCCCGTGCGGTCCGGGGGGGGAGCCCCTTTCAGTGTGACAGCCCTTCTCGGGGGTCCACTCTCTCTCGGGGTCAGGCCCCTCCACCTGCTGGAGCCGCACCTCTCTGAGCCTTAGCACGTCTGTTTCTCGCCGTGGGCCCCCTCAGGGAGTCCACTCGCTCTGGATCCCCCGGGACCTCCACCACTCCCGAAGGGGTTGATGCCCCCTGTTCTCTAGACTGGAGCGACTCTCAGCCAGCATAAAACAGGAGGGTTTATTGAGTGTTGAACCCAGCGCAGGAAACTCTCAGGGCCTCAGGCCTGGCCTCCCTCAGCCCAGCACATCCCAGTCTCTCTGCATCCAGGTGGGCTCTGCCTGCTTCCCCTCTCCAGCCCAGAGCCCCCCTGCTCCCAGCTGGGCATCTGAGATCCCCGGCCCCAGGCCCTGCCTCTGTCCATTGTCTTCTCTCCAGGGTTGTAAACCGGGGCCTCCTCTCCTCGCTTCTGTCCTCTGGCTGGAACCGGCTGGTCAGGTCACTGGGTCCTCACTCTGCAGCCCATTGTCCTCCCACTGGCCAGAACCGGCTGCGTCTCCTCAGCTGGGCCTCCGGGTCGCCAGGTCACCGGTCGCTGGGGTCTCCATCGTCCAGGCCATTGGCTGGGGTCCCAAGTTCCCTCTCCGGTCCTCTGCAAAACAAACTCCCTCTCCCCTCACCTCATTAAACCAGTAACACCCAGGGAAACTGAGTCCCACCCCCTCCGCATGCAAACCACTGAAACCCCACCGAAAACAAGAAACTTCCCCCACTTCATCACAACGTGCATGTCCAGGCTGGGGACAGGCCCCCCCCGTACCTGTACCCCCCCCCCCCACCCCGCCCGGGGGCCCCCCCCCCCCCGTGTGTGTACCCACCACCCCATTACACGCTGGGGACAGACAGGGCTGGCCCCAGCACCAGTACACACCCTCCTGAGCAGCAATCTCTCCCCACACATCTCCACTGCTCCTTGGCCTGATGTGTACGCAGGGGCGGCTCTATGTGTTTTGCTGCCCCAAGCACGGCAGTCAGGCGGCTTTCGGCAGCGCACCTGCAGGAGGTCCGCCGGTCCCGCGGCTTCCGCGTACCCGCCGCCGAATTGCTGCTGAAGCCGCGGGACCGGCGGACCTACCGCAGGCATGCTGCCCCAGGCACGTGCTTGGAGCGCTGGTGCCTGGAGCCACCCCATGTATGAAGAGCAGGGGCCACGGCAGGCAACATGCCCCCCAAACATCCTAACCCCCCCACCAGTGTGCCTCCATCCCAATAAATCCTATTATCCTTGGCCTGAGTTTGTGTCACTGGGGTCAGGTTACAGCCAGAAGTGGGAAGGGCGTGGGGTTGGGGGCGGGGTTGGGAGTCAGGACTCCTGAGTTCTATCCCTGGCTCAGGGGGGTCTAGTGGTTAGAGCGGGCAGCTGGGAGCCAGGACTCCTGGGTTCTCTCCCCATCTCTGGGTGGGGAGTGGGACTTAGTGGGTTAGAATGGGGTTGGGGGGGGGAGAGGCTGGGAGCCAGGACACCTGGGTCCTGAGAACAATGGAAAAATCTTGTCCCTCCCGCACCATTAAGAATAATGGAAGCTGAGTTCTTTGAACGCTGGCCTTGTATGGCCCCCCTCAAAGAGAGGGATCTCCGTGGGACACTGGCTCCAGGCGGGTGTGGAGGGGACCCTGCTGTGTGTGAGGGCTGGGCCGTGAAGCTGTGTGTGGAGGGCTGGTATCACCATGGCTTTGAGCCACCCCTGGGCCCAGGGGTGGCTGTGTCTCAGCTCTCCCTGTGGCCCTGCAGCCCCGATCCCGGCCTGGTTTCACTTCCATCTCTCTGACGACAGTGAGACGCCCACAGACTCCGCTCCTCGGGGGTGGGTGGGAAATGACGCGGCCACTGGTGGTTGGGCGCGTTCTGCGCTCTGACTGAGGGGCCATCCCGACCCAGGCGCCGCTGAACGAGGCTCTCTGTAAGATTGGCTCAGAGCCACAGCTCCCGGGGGCTCGGCCCAGGGGAGGCAGCAGGATTTGGCATCGTTCTGGTGAGTCGACTGGCGCCCCCACGTGCAAAAGCCTCGTGTCCCGACGCCCGGGCGCTGCGAGGGGCTGATGGAGAATCTGCGCTGGCTCTAGGTGAGCAGCTCCACTGGCACTTTCGGGGTTGTAACTCTGCCCTGCTCTGCTCTCAGGAATCCCCTCCCCGGGCAGGTGTCCCTCACCGCTTCGTGCGGCTGACCCGAGTGGATCCAGCTCCGTCAGGCTGGCCCTTTGCCAGCCCCTTCCCGGCGTCTCCCCGTCTGTGCAGTGCAGAGCCCAGCCCTGGACGCAGCACCCAGTGACGGTCACACCCAGCTCTCCCCAGCTGGGGGCTTGGCTCTGTAGGGTGGCTGCAGGACATCTGTTACCTGGCGCCCTTGGCACCGTGGCCAGGCCCTGCACCCAGGGTGGGCACCACAGGCTGGTCTCTCGCTGCTGGAACCAACCAGGTGTGAGTACAGAATCTGCCGGGGCGTCTCCCTGCCCTGCGAGAGCCCGGAGCCCTCGGAGACCCAGCAGCCGCCCCAGGGCTTGTTACCAGCCCAGGATGTGTCGCATGCTGCCCATCTGGCTTGTCCTCCTCGGCTGCCTCCCGCTGCAAGGGTCAGGTACCATGCGGGGGCTGACTTCAGGGATCCCGGGGGGAGGTGGGTGGTGTGGGGACAGCAGGCCTGGGATGGGGAGTGGGGCAGGTTCCTGGTGAGTGGGGCAGCCTGGGGAACACACGCCAGGTGAGAAGGGGAGGGATGCTCCTGGCAGCAGGGGGAGGGTTGGGAGGTTGGGGAGAGACCCTGGCAGCAGAGTTGGGGAAACTGGGGAAGGGCAGGGTCGGGGAAGGTCCCCAGCAGCAGGGAGTCTGGGAAGGGGGGAGGGTTCCCAGCAGTGGGGGGTCCAGAGATTGCAGGGGGTGTCGCAGCCTCTCCTGCTTCGCTCTGTGTCTCTCTCCTCCCCCCCAGAGGTCCGGGTGCACCAGCCACCGGAGCTGAGGGCCTCCCTGGGGGGCTCCGTGCTCCTGAACTGCACCTTCTCCGCCGCCCCAAAGGCCTCCAAGCTGGCAGTGACCTGGGTGCGGAGCACATCCGGCCGCAGTGGGGAGGTGCAGATCTACCCCCCGCCCCGCCAGGTCACCGAGCTGCGCAGCCGCGTTGCCCTGGACTCGGGGCGCTTTCGGCACCAGCGGGATGCGTCCCTGCACCTGGCCAACCTCACCCAGCACGACGCCGGGCTCTACCGCTGCTTCATCTGGACCTCGGCCACCAGCAGCCACGCCGGCAACGGGACTGAACTCAGCGTCCTGGGGGAGGGACCAGGTACCCCTCCACCCCGTCCGTGTGACCCCCTGGGGGACAGGGGAGCCGGGGGATGGAGGGAAGGAGGAAGGGCAGGGAGAGGATGGAGGAAAGGGAGAAGGGCAGGGAGAGGAGGGGGATGGAGGGAAGGGAGAGGAGGGGGATGGAGGGAAGGGCAGGGAGAGGAGCGGGAGGATGGAGGGAAGGAGGAAGGGCAGGGAGAGGATGTAGGGAAGGGGGAAGGGCAGGGAGAGGATGGAGGATGGAGGGAAGGGCAGGGAGAGGAGGGGGATGGAGGGAAGGAGGGGACAGAACAAAGGAGGGGAATGGATGATGGGGGACCCCCAGCAGCCCATTGTTGCCCCCTCTGCAGGGACCCACACATGCTCCCTTCTGTTCCCTCTCCAGGATCCGGGGTGCAGCGCTGGGCAGCCTGTGGCCCCCTGGGAGTCCTGGCGCCCATCCTGTTGGTCCTGCATGCCATGGTGTGCCGGGAGTGCCAGGGCCTGCGGCACCGTCGGAGGCACATGAGGTCTGGTGCCCAGGGACAGGCTGGGGATCCGCAATCACGGCCAACCCTTGGGCTGGCAGGGAAGGACGGAGCCCCCCAACCCCTCTGATGGCTGGTCGGCCGCCGGGCACCATCCCCTCCGCTCCGGGGCCCTCTTGTCCCCAGGGTCCCCTCCCTTGTTCCCGTGCAGTCGGCTGGGGGACAGCAGCGGCCGGGGAGGGAACCCCGGGGGATCCCCTGGCAACCTGCGCCCCGGAAAGGAGAGGAGGCGCCCGATGTGAGGCAGCTGTGAGATGAGGGGCCTGGGACGTGCGGAGGCTCTTTGGGAACCCGGGGGCCCAGCAGCTCTCACTCCCCCAGGAGGGGATTGAGCAGACGGTGCACAGGCTCCACGTGGGCGATGCCATCCCCGCCACAGCCACACAGCCCCGCCGCATGGTGCAGGGCCTGCGACCAGCACCTCTCGCCCCCACAAGCCACAGCCCGAGCACAACCCGGCCTCCCCTTGTGGTCTGCAGCCTGCAGCGGAGCCTGTCTCTGCCGGGGAACTGAAACAGCAGCCACATCTGCTCGCAGGGCCGGGAACAGCCCCCCGCTGCTCTGACCAGGCCCAGCTCAGGGCTGAAATAGCAGCCGAGGGGCACTGCTGAGGTCTGCTCTGCCTCTGCAGCCGGGGGACGCAGCACGCCACGGCTGCAACTCCAGCGCTACGGGACGGACCGGGGGTCTTTGCACCCTGTGCAGGGCTGGATTGCCAGTTAGGCACAGGAGGCACATGCCTAGGGGCGCCGGCAACAGTTGCCAAGTATGTGCTTTGCTAGCCCAGCTGGGCTACATTCAGCTGTCCATTGCTGCGGTTTTTTAGCAGTTGTCCACTGCAGCATTTTATTTTGCTGCCCTGTTGCCGCTGGCCACACTGCTGGGGACGTCTCAGGAGGGAGGGAGCCTCTGGGTCTGCCCCGCCCCCTGTGCTGACACCCCACACTCCACTTGTCCCACGTCGCACCCCCTCCCCACAGCATGCGCAGGGTTCTTGTCCGAGGGAGGCAGAATTTTGTTTCTGCAGAAAATATGCTGCAATTCTGCCTTTTGCCCACCAGAGGCGCTGCTGTGGTGCCAGACCAGCCTGAGCTGGCTGGTGGGTGGGTGTGTGTGTGTGTGGGGGGGGGGGCAGCGGGGGTTTCTCTGACTGTAATTGTGAGGAAGTGGGGATTTTCCCTTGTTATGTTGTATGTGAGCCTATGTGAGTCTGGCTGCTTGGCATGAATGCTGTGTGTGCCTCGGTTTCCCTGTGTATTGCACCAATGTCCAGGAGGTGGGAATAAGGGGGGGTGACTTGCGGGGGCTGCTCCAGCTGCCTGCACCGATGCTGTGGCCGCCCCTTCCTAACCTGAGACCCAGGGTGGGACGCGACCAGGTGACTCTTGGCCCAGGACGGAGGAGGAGCAATGGGCCGGCAGGGGCCAGGCAGCTGGAAGGAGTCGGTCACGGCTGGCTTGGGGCGCAGGGGGAGGGCAGAGCCCTGGTTCTGGGCTCCCCTCCCCCCAAGATGGACTTGGCTGAAGGTCACTGATTTCTGTGCTAACAAGTTCTTCCCTATGTTGTGATCCTGTTGACTAATAAACCTTCTGTTTTACCGGCTGGCTGAGAGTCACGTCTGACTGTGGAGTTGGGGTGCAGGGCCCTTTGGCTGCCCCAGAAGCCCCGCCCGAGCGGACTCGCTGCGGGAAGCGAACAGTGTGGAATACGGTGACCAGATGAGAGGAAGAAAATATCGGGACACATTGGGGGCGGGGGGTGTGACATTATTGATATAATCTGGGACCATATAGATCATTGTTGCAACCAAGGTCCTGTAGTGGCACCCAAATCTTGTATAAAGGGGGTCAAATGGGATGTCTAAGACAAGATTAGGGTTTACTGGTTATGATTATGCTGTCTATATGTGTGTATCAATTTTGTAGTTGAAGTTATGAATATTGGCTCTATACTGTCTGTATTTCAAACTTATGCTATGCTGCTGGGTGACATCCCAGACAAACTGGTGTTAGCTCTGCCTAGCCTGCTTGATGGCCCATTAAGGACCATCAGCTATACAATGGACCCATTGAGAGAAGGCAAATATGCCTTGAGACTCAGCAAAGTATGCAGGAACTTGCCCATGTGACTCCAGACTCCATTTTGCTGTAATTTTCCACAGTAAGAACAAAGAGGTGTTCTTACACCTGGAAAAGACTATATAAGGCTGATGCCTCATCTCCATCTTGTCTTCAATCCTGCTTTATACCTCTGGAGGAACTTTGCTACAAGCTGAAGCTTTGAACAAAGGACTGAGGACCCATCCCAGCGGGGGATGTATTCCAGAGACTTGATTTGAACCTGCAGTTTATTCTATCGCTGCTGCAAGCCTGAACCAAGAACTTTGCCATTACTGTATGTAATTGATTCCATTTAACCAATTCTAGCTCTCATCTCTATCTTTTTCCTTTTATGAATAAACCTTTAGATTTTAGATTCTAAAGGATTGGCAACAGCGTGATTTGTGGGTAAGATCTGATTTGTATATTGACCTGGGTCTGGGGCTTGGTCCTTTGGGATCAGGAGAACCTTTTTCTTTTACTGGGGCCTTGGTTTTCATAACCATTTGTCCCCATAACGAGTGGCACTGGTGGTGATACTGGGAAACTGGAGTGTCTAAGGAGATTGCTTGTGAGACTTGCGGTTAGCCAGTGGGGTGAGACCGAAGTCCTCTTAGTCTGGCTGGTTTGGTTTGCCTTAGAGGTGGAAAAAAACCCAGCCTTGGGCTGTAACTGCCCTGTTTGAGCAATTTGTCCTGAGTTGGCACTCTTAGTTGGGTTCCGCCAGAACCGCATTGTCACAGGGGGTCGCCGGCGGAGCAAAAAAAAAAGAGGCGTGCTGCCGGCGGAGGAAAACAAAAACAAAAACGGAGTACCACGAAATATCAGGACAAATTGCGTCCCGACCAAACATCGGTTGGGGACACGGAACAAATGCCTCAATATCGGGATGGTCCCGATTTTATCGGGATGTCTGGTCACCCTAGTGTGGAAGGGGATGCTGAATGCTCTGAGGTCAGACCCAGGAAGGTCAAAGCTGTGTGAGCTTCTTCAGTCTGCTCGGAGAGACGAGGCAAGCTGCGTGTAGGGGGTTTGCCCGGGGCTCGTTCCTCTCCGGGGCGGCGGGGAACCACACCGTCTTCCTACTTCCTTCCTAATGGTCTCAAGTTGCAGTGGGGGAGGTCTAGGTTGGATATTAGGAAACACTATTTCACTAGGAGGATGGTGAAGCACTGGAATGCGTTACCTAGGGAGGTGGTGGAATCTCCTTCCTTAGAGGTTTTTAAGGTCAGGCTTGACAAAGCCCTGGCTGGGATGATTTAGTTGGGGTTGGTCCTGCTTTGAGCAGGGGGTTGGACTAGATGACCTCCTGAGGTCCCTTCCAACCCTGATATTCTATGGGTCTATGATTCCAGTCGCTGACGGGGAATTCGCCTGGCCGCGGGGGTCTGTCCGCGGGAGGCAAACACAGACAGTGATTCGCACCCGGCCCGTGGTCGGCGGCAATAGTCAGTCACGGGCTCAGGTCCTCAGGCAGGGGCGGAGGAACAGTTTGTGCAATAGCAGGTCCAGGCCCTGGGTCAGGGCCGGGCAGCAGAGAGTCAGTGGCTCAGGCAGGGGCTGAGCTAAGACAGGTTCACAACCAGCCCAGGCTCTCGGCTCAGAGGGGCCTGGGAAAGGGGGAGACTGAAACCCACAAGCTGGGTGGCAGGGGGGACGCAGGCCCTTCCACTCCACGGCGTCCCAGCCCGGGGCCACAGCAGCAGCAGAATTCCCGCTGCTGCGTCAGTGGGATCCCGGCCGCAACACAGTGACATGGGCTCTGGCAGCGTCGCACCCAGACTCGGGTCGGCTGCCCCCGGGCCACTTCCGAACTCCCCCTCTGGAGGTACCTGGGCCGTACGGTGTCCTCCGGGGGGCCCAGCACCATGGGCTCCTCCGGGTAACTGGCGAGGGGCAGGCTGGGCAGCTCCTCGGGCTCTGGTGGGCGTCGGCAGGTCAGGCCAGTCCTCGGGCCCGCCGTAGGTCACTGGGGTCTCCCAACCGGGAACTAGGCCCAGGGCCGGCTCTACCATTTTTGCTGCCCCAAATAAAAAAAAAAAAAAAAAAAGGCGCCCGGACGGTGCCGCCCCAAGAATGGACGGTCTGCCGCCCCTTAGCATGTGCCACACCAGGCACGTGCTTCCTCCGCTGGTGCCTGGATCCAGCCCTGACTAGGCCGGAGACGTCTGGCCTCGAGCAAGCTCTGGGTTTGGGCTTTTATAGTTCCTCTCCTGCGCCTTGACCTGTGGGGGGCGGGCGCGGGACTCGCTGGCTCCGCTCACTCTGGTGTCGGGAGGCGCTCGTCCCTCTCCGGGCGGCGGGGAACCACACGGCCTTGCTGCATCCCCCAGAGTCCTGCCTGGCTCCGTAGGGGGCAGTTCCAGAGCATCGCCCGCTGGCCCCGTGTGACGTTATGAGTGTAATATAATATTTCATTGGGAGGTGACAGGGCCAGAAAGAGTTAATTAACTCAGACTGACCTGACCCATGGGTGAACCTAGACTCCTTAGGAAGATCTGTAAATGAATAGAGCTTTGAAATGCAAATCTGCATTGTTAGAGCTCTCAAGGGTAGATGTTTGCCCAGGTCTTGTGATGTAAGCAAACAAGTCTTGTCTATTGCTATAACTTTAATTCAAAGATCAAAAGAAGAATATTAACATTTAGGAAGATACTTGAGTGAAATAGTATTATTGTCTCTATGTCTCTTTGAAGGTTGTGGTAACCTGTATCTGAACTGTTTAATGGATAAATTACCCTGTGCTAATTGCCAGGATGTTTGGAAGAAGGAGAGTTAAGCCTATTGTTTTCTCAGGCAGAAAGGCTGCTGAAAATGTATAAGAACCCTGGGACATGATCCTACTTCATCTCAGATCTGCTTTGGGTTTCAAAAAGGGGAAACCTTAAGCCACAAGGATTGAGATCCCCAGTCACTGACTGGAGCCACCCTGAATATGGATATTGGACTATAACCAGTGGGCTATTTCTAAAAGGACTTTTGGCAACTACAAGCTCATCTCTGCTGTGTATCTGAACCTCAAGAATTGAATTCAAGTCTGTCTGTATATTGATCTGTTAACCAACACACTCTCGCTTTTCTTTTTAATAAATTTTAGTTTAGTTCATAAGAATTGGCTCTAAGCGTGTATTTTGGGTAAAATCTAAGTTATAATTGAACTTGGGTGTGTGGCTGATCCTTTGGGATTGGAAGAACCGTTTCTTTTATATGATGAGATAAGATTTTTCAGTAATCATCATCACATCTGACAGGTGTGTCTGGACGGAGACCGGACGCTGGGCACTTTAAGGGAACTGCGTTGTTTGGACTTCTGAGTAACCAGTGAGGTCCTATAGAAGCTGTTTTGGGCTGGTTGGTAAACCTAAGTATTGGAATAACCACCAGCGTTTGGGGTTTGTTTGCCCCGTTCTGTTTGCAGTTCACCCTGATTGAGTGACCTCAGCTGGCTCCCACGGGCAGCACCGTCACACCCCATGACAGTAATAAAATCCTTTCGGAGCCCGAAGAGCCATCTGGTCCTCGCGCCCAGGGAGACGGAGCCCCGAGAGCTGGGGGATAAAGTGCGTCGGGCCCCCGAGGGGCCACAAGGACGGGACTTTAACCCTGGCTCATGTTATGCGGGGTGCTTCTGGCTGCCCGTGGGCGGGTCTAAGACACCCCCATAAAGCCCACAGGCGCAGGCAGGCCCCCAGATGTGAACCCAGCTGCGGATTGTGGGGGCGGGGAGCCGCAGCACTGCACGGAGCCGGGTGGATTACAGGCGTTCCCTGGCTGGCGGTGCAGGGATTAGCGTGCGGATCGTGGGGGCGGGGAGCCGCGGCACTGCGCGGAGCTGGGCAGATTACAGGTGTCCCTGGCTGGCGGTGCAGGGGTTAGCGTGCGGATTGCGGGAGCAGGGCACCGTGGCACTGCGCAGAGCCGGGCGGATTACAGGCGTTCTCTGGCTGGCAGTGCAGGGGTTAGCGTGCGGATTGCGGGAGCGGGGCACCGTGGCACTGCGCAGAGCCCGGCGGATTACAGGCGTTCCCTGGCTGGCGGTGCAGGGGTTAGCGTGCGGATCGTGGGGGCGGGGCACCGTGGCACTGTGCGGAGCCGGGCGGATTATAGGTGTCCCTGGCTGGCGATGCAGGGGTTAGCGTGCGGATCGTGGGGGCGGGGCACCGTGGCACTGTGCGGAGCCAGGCGGATTATAGGTGTCCCTGGCTGGCGGTGCAGGGGTTAGTGTGCGGATCGTGGGGGCGGGGAGCCGCGGAGCCGGGCGGATTATGGGCGTTCCCTGGCTGGCGGTGCAGGGGTTAGCGTCCCCGCTGCAGCCTGTGGGAGCTGGGAGTGTGGCCCCGAGGGGACACAGCGAGACAGCGCTCCACGGGGCAGAAGAGGGGCAAACGTGAAGGTTTCTGAGCTCGGCGCTGCTGGCTGCTATGTCCGCGACAAGTCCTTTGTCAGGAAAGAGGGTTGCACCGAAGAAACACCTGGCTCGGATCAACCGTTTTTCCCCCCTCCCGGGAGCCAGGCCCCAGAGGTTGGCGCCTCCCCCGCCCCCCCCCCCGGCCAATGCTTACCTAGACTAGCTTCAGTGTGGCAGCACGTCACACTGTGTAAATCAGAGCCAGGCTGGTGTGCACACAGCAGGCCTGGGCACGGCTCTGTTTGCTCACTGCCTGGCTGTGCACAGGGCAGATACAAGGCAACCAGATGTACGGGAAGGGAAAGTGAAAGCATCCGGTCACTGCTCCCTGCTGTAAGCCCAGGATCTACACACTGCTAAGGAGCAGCCAGGCAGCTGGAGCCCCGCCCGCCGGGGCTATGGGGGCGTGAGTCGGGCTCTTCTCTCTGCTTCTCGTGGGCGTCTGTGAGCATATGGGCAAGGACCCAGCCCTCTCCCCTGCTCCCTGGTGCACCGGGGGCAAGGAGAGCGGGGGGGGGGACCCCAGTCGCTGCCAGGCAGGGATCGGGGCCTGAGTCTCTCCCACGGCTGTGCGAGGTTTGCACGGGACCCGAGGGGAGGGCGCGGCTCTCAGGCAGCACTAAACAGCTCGTTGTTGTTCATGGTGTCACCTCCGCCATGAACCGTAGACTCGCCATCTACCGATATCGCTGCCTTTGCCTTTGTCCATCGCCCGTCCCCAGTGTCTCTCTGCCTCCGGGGTGCGTGGATCTGTTGCCCCGCAGCCAGCCCCTCCCCCAGCCACCAGAACCACCAGTGACCAACAGTTCATGTCCACACTGACGCGTCATCCTGGAGCGGTACAGCTGAGGCTCCAATCAGACTAATAAGAGCCAGGGGAGTTCGCAGCTCAGAGCAATGGGCTCAGGCTCTCTGCAGACCCAGGCAGTGTCACCGTGTCAGTCACATTCAGGGCAGCTCGTCCCTCCCACAGCGATGGGCTCAGGCTCTCTGCAGACCCAGGCAGCGTCATTACATATGTCACATGCAGAAGGTTATCTCTGCAGCCACGAGGGGTAGAAACGTATTGTGTTTTAAATGAAAGCTGAAATTCTGGCGAATCTGTTGTGTGTGCGGCACATCTGGCCCCCGGGCTGGACGTTTAACAGTCCCGACTTAGAGGATATTTAGTTGAACAAAAGCTATTTTATCCCACTCCCCCAACCTCTTCTCCTTCCTCTCCCGGCTCCACTTCTCTGCGTCCCTGTGTCTGGCTGCAAGCCGTTCTCTGACGCAGGCTGGGGATGAACCGGGCTCCATTCCATGCAGGCGCCCAGCTGGAGGTGATGGTGGACTCCCTAGTGGTGGCTCAGCTGGGCTCCCAGGCTCTCCTCCCATGCACCTTCACCGTGGTGGACGCCCCCATCAGCCCAGAGTACCTGGCTGTGCACTGGTATTTCCAGGACCAGGAGCTGGTGTCGTACGATGACTCCCTCAACGTCTCCCGGCCGGGGGCCTCCATGGACACGGAGCAGCTCGCCAGCGGCAACGCCTCTCTGGTTCTGCGCAATGTGACCGTGTCGGACCAGGGAGCCTACCGGTGCTTGGTCATCCACAGCCCGGACAGAGGGGAGCAGAGCCTGCACCTGGCAGTGCTGGGTCAGTGCTGGCGAGGGAGCGGGGTGACAGGCGCGGGAACTGGCTCTGCAGCCGGCCCCTCTGCTCTGGGCACGGCCCGCACTGCGCATGTCGCTGGGGCTGGGCAGGGTGTTTCGGGGATAGGTGGGCACAAAATGGGGCAAGGGGTTTCCTTAAATTCCCAGCATTTGACTTGGCAGCCCCCACCCGCCCCGCCAGCCAGGAGCTGGTGCCTCCAGGTGTCTGTTTGCCTGCCCTGGCGTTCCTGTTCGTAGTTGGGCAGCTCTGGCTGTCCCGGGGGCAGGAACCACCCAGCCCAGCAGGGGATGATTGGGGGCCCCTGACCCCCCTGGGCTCTCCCTGCTGATGCCCTCTGGTTCCCCGCAGCCGTGCCCACCGTTGCCGTCCCCAGTAAAGCGGTGCTGAGACGAACTTGCTGAAATGCTCCGTGTCCGGCTTCCATCCGGCCGACATCACGGTGACCTGGCTGAGGGCTGGGGAGGTCCTGCCGGCGTCCCCACTCTCCGCGCCCCAGAGGAACCCAGATGGCACCTTCAACGTCAGCAGCTCTCTGACCTTCCAGACCACGGAGCAGGACCAGGGCGTCACCTTATCCTGCCAGGTCCAGCACGCCGCTCTGCCGCGTGGCACTCTGCAGACAGACTTCCAGCTCATGTTCGGAGGTGACAGCGTGTGACGAACTGGGACTGTTCTTAATGTGGTCTTTGAATGCTGAGAGGGGAGTGTGGCTAGGACGGTCTGCATTGGGGGATGGGAGACTGGCCGAGGGAGAATACCTGAGCATGTAACATGAGAACCCAGGAAGGGGTTAGAGGCCAGGTGACACCTTTGCCCGGGAAACTGAACAAAGGCTAGAGCGAGAGTTCAGAGCTGGCTGGTGATATGGCTGGGAGGCAGACGGGACTCTGACCTCGCAAGGGGGCTGTGGTGCCCTGGGACCCCAAGATGGACCTATCTGAGCGGGTCCTGATGTCTGTGCCTGCAAGACCTGTCTTGGACTGTGTTCCTGTCGTCTAAATAAACAGTCTGCTTTACTGGCTGGCTGAGAGTCATGGTGAATTGCAGGAAGCCGGGGGTGCAGGGCCCTGAACCCCCCCACACTCCGTGACAACTGAGTAAAATGAAGGGGGATCAACGGGGACCAGGTGGGCTGAAGAGTCAGAGAGACGGTTCAGCGGGCGATTAACCCCTGGGAGGGGGTGACCAGCGAGAAGGACTTTTGCAGTAACACAGCGTGGGCGGGGGGCAGAGGGGAAAGGGCCCCGGGAGGTAGGGTTACCATACGTCCGGTTTTTCCCGGACATGTCCGGCTTTTTGGTAATCAAACCCCCATCTGGGGGGAATTGCCAAAAAGCCGAACATGTCCGGGAAAATGCCGGCCGGGCACTTCCCCTCCCGCGGCTGCTCTGCTCCTCC
>NW_020664957.1:140873-146631 GCF_002925995.2 Terrapene triunguis | reverse complement strand
TTCACAATGGAGGAAGGGCTCAGGGATGGAGCAGAGGATTAGGGTGCGGGGGGATGAGGGTTGGGGCTGGGGATGAGGGGTTTGGGGCGTTGGAGAGGCTCAGGGCTAGGGTGGAAGGGCAGGGTAAGGGCAGCCTGCCTTGCCATTAGCGGATGCGGGGCACTAGGACCCTGGGGCAGCAGGCAGCACAAGCAGGCAGGGGAGAGGGGCGCGCTGCTTTCTTTCGGCCAGGGACGGGGGAGGGACCCGCGGGGGGGGAGGAGGGGCGACGCGTGGAGGGGGGGTGGCAGGTGGAGGCCGGGCCCGCTCCAGGCAGGGCTGGGGGAGCGACCCAGCTCCAAATATTGCTGGAGCAGGGCCCCCGGCCCTGGATATTGCTGGAGCTCGGGCACTACAAAAGAATATAACCTGCCGCCCCCCACCCCATATTCACCCCCGCATCCCCAGACAGGCCCATCCCACCCTCCCCCTGCTCCCTGACTGCCCCCCGGGACTCCCCTTACCATGCCCACGCCGGTCAGATGCTGGCTCCACGTGTAGGCAAAACACGCTGCCGGTGGGGCGGTTTGTGTGGTTACACCGGGCTGCAGGCAGCACGGGGGGAGCAGGGGAGGGGCTCTGGCTGCTGGAGGCCAATGGGAGCGGCGCAATCAGGCCCAGCCGCCCAATCACCAGGCTGCACTCTGCATGGAAGGGAGGGGAGGGGAGGGGGGGAAATCCCGGACCTTTTAACCTTGTTACCAATTGCTCCCGGACGGCTATTTAGAGACGCAAAAGCCGGACATGTCCAGGGAAATACGGACGGATGGTAACCCTAGCATAAGGCAGACCCCAGTGGGCAGTCGCCACCTCATCCCCATCGAAGCAGATGGGAGGGAGGTCCGTGGGCACTGGGACATGGGTGCTGAGGTGATGCAGGCACAGCTGATGTGCTGGGCCCGGACGATGTAGTGCCCAGTGCAAACCTAACCCTGAGGGGGGTCGTCGGACCCTCCAGGTTAAGGTGCCTGTAAGAAGGGTACATCTAAAATAGGGTCCCCCAGGAGACTGGGGTGCCCAATCCGCTTCCAGAGGCGGTGCTGACGGGAGGAAGGGTTGGCGCCCGCCTGGCCTGACACCAGCAAACTACCTAGCAGGGGACGTAACACCTCCAACAGGGGTGTGAGTTATCAGGGACAGGGCTTAACAGGGCTGAGACCAAGGCTTTGTCCCGTGGTGGAGAAACAGACACAGCAACGGGGGCCGAGCCCCGACCCCAGCAGCTGAATTCCAGATCCAGCAGCAGAAGGGTCCCGCCTGGGAGAAGCTGAGGGCCCTTGCGGGCCAGGGTGTTGCCAGATCCTGGGGGAGGATCGCAGGGAAAGATCCATGTGAGAGAAGGGACCCGGCACCGGGAAAGGGCTCCCTGAGGGAAAACAAAACCTTGGGGGATCAGGAGGCAGCTGGTGGTCCACCAGAAGTACCACTGGTGGTAGCCCCTGGCTGCGCGGTACCTCTCTCTAGAGATATGGGGGCCAGCACACCGGGCAAAGGTTGCTGCAGGACTTTGACGGCCCAAGACATGCACAGTGGTCCCCCCTTTCGAGTTGGTGTCTGGAAAGAGAGTGAGGGGTCCCTTCGGCTTGATGAGGGACCACTGGGAGGGGAAGACGAAAGGAAAATTCTGGGGAAGGCTCACGTAGCTCATGGGTTTGGCCAGGGAGAATCTAGCCAGGGCCCAAGGGAAGCAGAAGGGCTGGTAGGAGAGCGTGCTGTTCCTATGGCACTGGGCGGTGGGAGAGGGGTTGTTGTTACAGAGGAACAAGTGTGACCTAGCCTGGCAGCCAGGACCCCGGACAATGGCCTGGCGATGGGAGACCCTAGCAACTGGTGACCTGGTGACCAGGAGGTCCACCCCAGCTTGGCAGTCAGTCAGTTCTGGCCAGTGGAAGGACAATGGGATGAGGAGAGAGGACCCTGGTGACCTGACCAGCCAGTTCAAGCCAGAGGGGAACAAAGGATGGAAGAGAGAGGGCCCCAGCGACCTGTTTACCTGGGACCGAAGACAAAGGATGAGGAGGGGCCAAAGGGGAGATGATCTTGGGGGCTCAGCTGGAAGGAGGGGGTGGCTGTACTGGACAGGGGGAGCAGCCGGAGCCCACCTGGATGGGGGAGAGACCTAGATGTATGGTGCTGAGGGAGGCCAGGCCTGAGGGGCCGGAGAGTTTCCGGTGCTGGGTTCGGACGCTCAATAAACCTCCTGTGTTACACCGGCTGAGTCACTGCAGGCTAGAGATCAGGGGGCATCGTTCCCTCTGGGGGTGGGGGCCCTGGGGGGTGCCAAGTGAGGGGACTCCCCACCCCGTCCTCCAACCACCACCTTCCCCCTAGTCGTCTCCTCCATCCAGACTTTGCCCCACTGCCCTGCCCCCCACATGAGCCCCTCGATCCCCCCGGACTCACGGCTCCCTGGCACATTGAGCAGCACGTTCCCACCGCTGTCCACGTCCCACTGGCAGCTGTAGACGCCTGCGTCTGAGGTGGAGATGTTGGGCAGCACCAGTGACCCCCGGGCCCCGATGCCAATCCTGGTGCGGGGGGGGCAGCTCCCCCAGGGTCGCGTTCAGACTCAGCAGCTCCTGGCCCCATGGGCCACTCCACAGCCAGGAAAGTGACAGCTGAGTGGGGGGGTCCCCATACACAGCCCCGGACTCCCCACAGGGCAGGACTGCAGCCTTCAACTCTGGGGGAGGGGGGGAGAAGAGACACATAAATGGGGAACCAGCCTCCTCCCCAGCCATGGCCTCCCAGCCTCCCCCCTCAGTCACAGCCCCCCACCTTTCCCTAGCCCCACTGTGGCCTGATCCCACAGACCAGCCCCCTCCCCATGCCCCCCCCCCCCCAGCCCGGTCCAGCCACTGCTTGGCCCATCCTCCACCTGTCACAGCTCGCCAGCCTCTCCCACACGCCCCCTGGCTCCCGCAGCCCTGAGACATCACCCAGGCCCAGCCCTGGCCCAGACCCTCCCCTGCTCCCCCCTTAGCCTCCTCCCAGTCTCCCTGGGCCACTGCTTCCCCCAGAACCTCCAACCTGTGGCGTTGACCCGTCTGGCCGTCTCCCCCTGCCTCGGGGGGGCCCCGATCCCGGCCGCCACCACCCAGCCCAGCAGCGTCAGCAGCAGGAGGCAGTGCAGCTCGGGCGCCATCCCCTTGCCCAGTGCAATGGCCCCGCGGCGCCTGGCGAGGGGAGGGCCCCAGGGGCGGGCAGGCCCAGAGCTAGGGCTGCTATTTCCAGCAGGGCCTTGTGGTTTGGCGGGCGGGGCCCTGGACCATGACGTTCTCGGCAGAGGGTCCCAGGGGGTAGCTGGGCCCTACAGCTGGTGGGGAAGGGTCATGGGGCTCCACAGCGGAGGGGTGCCGAGAGGGGGGGGTGCAGCCCCATAGATTGGGGGTGAGTTCTCTGATCGGAGGGGTGAGGCCTGAACGCCCCTGGGATTTCCTGCCTGTGACAAGGCATCCACTGAAGGGAAAAGGAGATGGGGGCAGACCACGTCCCCTGACCCCACCTCCCTCCCACCCCACATCCCCCACCTTGTGACCACCCACCCTGTCCTGCTGCCCCACATCCTGTGTCCCCTCTCGTGGGTAGCTCCACCCCATCTTCCCCAGTGTGTCCCCTCCACCCCATGGAACCCCCACCCTGCATCCCCGCCATGCAACCTGTCTGCCCCAGTGCAGGCCCTGTGTCTGTGAGTGTCTCTCTCTACCCGGCCTCCACACTTCCTGGCACGTCCCTGGGGGACTCTGGGTTGGTGTAAACACCCTTGCAGGTGCACGAGGAGCACGGGGCGGGCGGGAGGGAGGGGGGCTGCTTTCTGCCTGGGTGATCAGACCTGATGTTCTCACCAAGTCCCAAGTTCTCCCTAAATCCTCAGCTCCTGGAGTCAGGGGTTGGCAGGGGAATCCCAGCTCTCACTGGCGTAGACGGGGCGGGGGGCCTGGAAACGCTGCCTTTGAAGGTTCAGCCAGACAGCGAATGCACATTGTTCATTAGTGAGGGGGGGCAGGGTAAGAACAGCCAGTGATTCCTGGGCCTGATCCTGCGATTTTCGGGCCCAACCCCACGGGGGGGGGGGGGTGGGGGGGGGTGGGTGTGTGTGGGGGGGGGGGTAGTTGTTAGGGTCTCTAAGGCAGTGGTTGCCAGAGGAACATGGTTGCTGGGGGTGATTGCTAGGGGGCAGTTGCCAAGAGGATGTGGTTGCTGGCAGTGAGTGGAAGGAGGAGCTCATTACCAAAGAGCGGTTGTGACAAAGTGGGTTTTTTCCTCCTTATTATGTTGTACGTGAGCCTATGTGAGTCTTACTGTTTTGCATGAATGCGGTGCGTGCCTCAGTTTCCCTGTGTGCTGCACCAATACCTCGGTGGAGAGAATAGGGGTGTGTGACTTTTGCTGAGACTCTTGGGGGCAGGTGAGGTGGCTCCAGCTGCCTGTACTTAAGTGATGGATGGTGCCCTTCATAACCTGAGAGCCAGGAGGGGGATGCCACCAGGTGACACTTTGCCCGGGAAGCGAGACAAAGACCAGAGGAGGGGCAATGGGGGTGTCAGGGGCCAGGCAGCTGGAAGTCAGTCAGTCTCTGCTGGCTTGGGGCTCAGGGGGAGGGCCAGGACACTGGCTCTGGGCTCCCCTCCCCCTACAATGGACTTTACTGAATGTTCCTAATGTCTGTGTTAACAAGCTCTGTCCTGTGCTGTGTTCCTGTCAACTAATAACCTGTCCATGTCACACGCTGGCTGGGAGTCCCGACTGGCTGCGGAGTTGGGGTACAGGGCTCTCTGGCTTCCCCAGGAGCCCCGCCCAGGTGGACTCGCTGTGGGAAGCGCACGGTGTGGAAGGGGATGCTGAATGCTCTGAGGTCAAACCCAGGAAGCCGAAGCAATGTAGGCTTCTTGCCTTGGCGACTCCTGACTGGCTTCATTCAAAGCAGTTCCAGAGCATTGGTCCTGTGACTCTGTACACAGTTGCCAGGAGGATGCAGTTGCCAAGGGCAGATGCCAGGGGTGGTTAGCAGGGAGATTTAGTTGCCCAAAGTGTTTGTTGGGGTTGGTAGCTAGGGAGAGGCAGTTGCCAGGTGTGGTTGCAGAGAGGAATGGTGGTTGCGAGGGAGAGGCAGTTGCCAGGGGGGTAGCTAGGGAGAGGCGGTTGCTGGGGTGGTTGCCAGGGAGAGGCTGTTGCCAGGGCTGGTTGCCAGGGAGAGGCTGTTGCTGGGGTGGTTGCCAGGGGGGGGCCGGTGCCCGGGCGGGTTGCCGGGGGGATGCGGTTGCCAGGGTGGTAGCTAGGGAGAGGCGGTTGCTGGGGTGGTTGCCAGGGAGAGGCCATTGACAGGGCTGGTTGCCGGGGGATACGGTTGCTGGGGTGGTTGCCAGGGCGAGGGCGAGGCCGTTGCCAGGGCTGGTTGCCGGGGGCGGGGGGGGCTGTTGCCAGGCTCTCCTAAGCTCGGGCTGGCGGCCCCGCAGACAGACCCCGCCCCGCCCCTTCGGGCCTCTCCGCTGCCTCCCGAGACCCCTCGGCCCGGCTCGGGCTTTCGGCTCCCTCCGGATCCGCTCGGCTCTTTCCGGGACCGCCCGGGTGGCCCCGCCCCCAGCTGGCCCCGAACGCGGAAGTGCGGAGCCTGCGGCGGGGGAGCCGCGAGCGGAGCATGGAGGGTGCGAGGCCGGGGGGAGGGGGGCAGTGACCGCCGGGGGGGCACAGGGTGCGGGGGGGGGGTGACCCCTGGGGG
>NW_020664957.1:122777-137873 GCF_002925995.2 Terrapene triunguis | reverse complement strand
TGGGGGTGGGGAAATGGGCGGGGCCAGGGCCCCGTGGAGGGTCCTCTTTTTTAATTTGGTAAATATGGTAACCCTACCGGGAGGCACTGACTGGCCGGCCCCGCATTCCTGGGGGAAGCATGGCCCTGTAGTTCGGGCACTGGCCGGGCCTCAGGAAACCTGGGTTCAGATCCCAGCTCTGCTCCGGACTCCCCGAGCAACCTGGGGCCAGACACTGACTCTGGGCCTCTGGTCCCGGAGCTGCCGCTTTGCCAGATTCCTCCTCTTGCCAAAGCTGCGCCCCCCACGCCATCTCCTCGCTCCCAGGGTGCTGGCGCCGGCGTGCGCATGCCCGGGCACGGCGGTGTGGCTAGTAACAGTGGCGGGGGTGCTGCGGCAGGCAGGCCTGGCCCTAGGGTTGCCAGGTGTCCAGTTTTTGACCGAAACATCCAGCCGGAAAGGGACCCTGGTGGCTCCAGTCAGCTTTCTGCTCAGCCCTTGCTCCTAGGGGGGACGGTCCCGCTGCTGTGGGCAACTTTCCTGGCATCTGCACTATGGAATCGGCTAGCGAAAGGCTCTGAGTCCTCACGCCCACGCCTTGTACCCATAGCCAGAGGCTGCCTGTCCCCTGCTGCAGGGTCCTCATAACCTCGACAAGGCTGGGCCCAGGATCTGGGGGGAGGGAGGGGGCTGAACCCCCAGTCTTGGTCACTTAGGACAGGGGCTAGGGCAGGAGCACTGGAAGCACCCTAAAAATAGGGGGGGCCACAGGTGCCCGAACCGTGGCCCTGTCCCCCCGTGCCGCACCGCCCCCCAAGGCCCTGGCCACACCCCTTCTCCCCAAGGCCCCGCCCTTGCTTCCCCATTCCCCTGAGGCCCCACTCCTGCACCGCCACTTGCCCCAAGTCTCCCCCAGGCTAATCTCTGCCCCTCCCCCCCATTTCTCGCCTGGCCCCCTGGCGCCCCTGTTCTGGCACCCCTGGGCTAGGATGTCCCCACTCTGGGGTGCTCTCTTCGCACTGGCCACCTCCCTGGCGGACTGATCATTGCGTTGTGTTCAAACCAAACCCAATTGATTAAAAAGCAACCGTAAGAGAAATAAGCGGAATTGGGAAAGGTTAAAGGAAGAAGGGACCCGCCCCGGGGGACCAGGGGACACCACACACAGCGTGTCTGGGGCGTATGGGAAGTGCACAGTCTGCTCCTCACACGCCCCAGGCCCTGTCTGCGCAGCGGTGACACCGCGGGTCAGACACTCGCTGTGGTGGTGGCCACATGCCCTCAGACTCTAGGTGACAGAACCCTTCTTCCCAGCGTCGCCCCTGCCCCGTTGGGGTTACGATCCCCCTCCCAGTACAGCCTGCAGGGCCTCTTGGCTGGGGGTGTCTCCCTGCGCTGGGCCCACTTCCCAGGGCCCCCCGCGCTCTCCCCAGCTGCTCACCGCGCTCGCCGCGGGTGTCACTCATGGCACGGTTGGCGCCCGCTGTCCCAGCTCTGGCCCCCTGAAGCTCGGCCCTGGCTCCCCCCAGCTGCTCACCGCGCTCGGCACCGGTGTCACTCATGGCACGGCCGGCGCCCGCTGTCCCGGCTCTGGCCCCCTGCATCTCGGCCCTGGCTCCCCGCCGGTGCGGCTGGTCTGAGCTGCCCTGGCTCCAGGGTGACCAGGGGAATCAGGGGAACACCGGGTCGAAAAGGGATCCTGGCGGCTCCAGTCAGCACTGCTGACCCAGCCATTGACTATCTGGTTGGTGGTGGCGCCGCGTAGCGGGTCTGGCAGGCTCCCTGCTAGCCTCTGCAATGTGAGTCTCCCGGGAAGCAGCGGCATGTCCCCCCTCTGGCTCCTAGGTGTAGGGACAGCCAGGGGGCTCCGTGCGCTGCCCCTGCCCCGAGCACCGGCTCTGCAGCTCCCATTGGCCTTTGACATGCCGCTGCTTCCGGGAGCTGCTTGAGGTAAGCGCTACCCGGAGCCTGCACCCCTGACCCCCTCCTGCGCCCCAACCCCCTGCCCCAGCCCAGATCCCCCTCCTGCACCCCGCACCCCTCATCTCCAGACCCACCCCAGAGCCTGCACCCCAGCCGGAGCCCTCACCCCCCCCCGCACCCCAGCCCCCTGCCTCAGCCCGGAGCCCCCACCTGCACTCCAAATCCCTCATTCCCAGCTGCATATCAGAGCCTGCACCCCCAGCCGGAGCCCTCACCTGCCCTGCACCCCAACCCCCACCGCCCCAGCCCAGAGCATCCTCACACACCCTGAACCCCTCATTTCTGGCCCCACCCCAGAACCCACACCTCCAGCCCAGAGCCTGTACCTCCTCCCACACCCCAACTCCCTGCCTCAGCCTGGAGCCCCATCCCATATTCCAAATCCCTCAGCTCCACCCCCCCAGCCTGGAGCCCCCTCCTACACCCCAAACCCCTCATCCCTGGCCCCACCCCAGAGTCTGCACCCCCAGAAGGAGCTCTCACCCCCCCTGCACCCCAGCCCCCTGAGCCAGGCCGGTGAAAATGAGCGAGTGCGTGAGGGTGGGGAGAGCGAGCGACAGAGGGAGGGGGGATGGAGTGAGTGGGGGCGGGGTCTCAGAGGAGGGGCGGGGCCGGGGCGGGGTCTCAGAGGAGGGGTGGGGCAGGGGTGTTTGGCTTTGTGCGAGTAGAAAGTTGGTAACTCTACCTGGCTCCGGGTCCAGCTCCCGGCTCCCCTCCTCTGGCCCCTCTGCTTCTGGCTGCTGCTGCTCTGCCCCCAGCTCAGCGCAGGCGGCTGCTCTCCCCTTAGCTCTGCCCGCTCTGGCTCAGGCAGCTCCAGCTCACCCGCAGGACGGGACCCCGGGCTCCTGGCTCCCTCATTGGCTGCCTGCCCTGTCTATTGGGCTGACCTGGAGCAATAGCCTCTCCCCATTGGCCCCGGGGACTGTCAGGCTCAGGATCTCGATTTCTCTTCAGCCCGTCCCCTTTCTTTTGGGGCTGGGAGAGGGGCCAGCCAAGAATCCCCCTCAGTGTAAGTGAGGGGCCAGCAGCCCCCTGCCATACAGGGACTATGTGTTACGCTGATAAAACTACCCAGGATCTTTTCAGGGGACAAGGCAATGTGCCACGTTTATTATGAGAACACAATTTGATTTATAACCAATAGCTAATACCTTATATACACACACACATGCACGCACGCGCGCGCGCGTTCTGCAGCTGCTGTGTAGTTACCAGTCCTGGACGTAGCTTGAGTCCGTAGCTTGGTTTCACAGCTTGAGGTCGCAGCTCATGGCAGCTAACTGGATAGGAAAGCCGGGCACGAGGAAGGGCCGGTCTCTGTCAGGCGCGCACTGGTGCCCTTCAATGTTGTCAGCAGAACGTTACCCAAAGTCTTCCATCTCAACCATCCTTTTTGTAGGCTTTAGTTTGAACAAGCGTCTATAGATCTTGCTGTGTCACGCTGCCTCTGGGTACTGTGTGATTGATCCCCCGTCAATTGCAGACCTGACTGTCAGCCTCGGACCTGACTTTGATCTTGTTTCAATTGCACCTTTGTTCTTTTCTTTTAGGGTGGGCTCTTCTCACTTTGTCAGGGCTGTTGTCTGCATCTTCAGCCATTGGTGTTTGCACTTCACTTTGTCAGGACGGGCTGGGGCTGGAGGTTGATTCCATTATCCATGCATCCCTCATTCACCCATCTGAACTGCGTTAATAAGGTTACAGCAGGTTTTGCAAAATGGAGTGAGCATTTCAAAATGGAGTTTGAGTTACAATACGGAGTCTTATCAAAACAAGTGTCATGAACAATTTACAGTGTTGGGAGGCAAACAGCGAACAGGGGTTACAAGGTTAAAACAGTGACCCAAACAGCAAGGATCAGTGATCCAAGCAGCAATTGAACTGAAACTGCAAGAGCAGCTGGCCGAACAGCTGCGGCTCTAAGAAGCGGACGGTAATTGAACTGAATAGCTCCTTATCACGGACTTTTTCGATACGCGCGAACTGCGGGGACTTAACAAGCAGCTTTATTGCCATTTCGCTGGTTCTTGCGAAAGCCGGTTTTATGAATGAACGCTGTTTCAGTCATAAAACTTTACTCATGAAGTTCTGTTCATTCATTTGATACAAAATAAAGTCATATTAATAAAGTCTTAATAACAATAGTAATTAAAAAGAAACAATTTCATTCATCAGCTCTAGATACGGGAAGCAACCGTCCCTTCCTGCAGCTTCTCACTGAACTCTCCTGTCTCCAGGGCCTTGTCTCACTCAGTCTCTCCTGCTTCTGGGCTCATTGCGGGAGCCCATCACCCTGCGGCCGCTCCTCAGGCCTGCCCCAGGCTGACTGCCCACGAGTTACCCTTCTCCAGGGGCGACCAAAGGAGCAACTGCCCTTCTGCAGCCCCCCCACCACTCAATAGAGCCACTTGCTGGCTTTTATACTCATGTGCTCCCTCCCCAGCTGGGTCGGATAACAGAACAGGACTGGCTGGCCCAGCACCGCTGTCCCTTACGTGTGTGTCTACACAGCGCTCTAAGCCCGGACTCTCACTCCGGTTTGAGTCCCCTCTTCTGTCCCCACACAAATCAGTCTGACACGGGTCAGCAGCGATCAGGGCCCAGGACCCTGCCAGGGGGTGTGTCAGAGCTTGAGTCCTGCTGTGACTTGGGTCCAAGCCCTGTCATTGTGCAGTGTGGACGCCGCTCAAGCCGCAGCCCCAAGTCAGGAGGGCTGCACAGCGCAGTACGGACGTGTTAGCACGGCTGTGAGACCCAGGACCGGCAATTGTAACCTGGGTTTACAGTGCAGTATGGATGCTCCAGCGTGGGCTTGGCAACACCGACTCCCCAAGCCCCATCCCGCAGAGCAGGGATAGTGAGCCGTACGGATGCGCTCTGAAGGGGCAGGCTGCCCGCTTGGGTCTGACACATTTCTGGACTTGAAAAACAAAGCGTTGAAATGATGAAAACGGCCCGTGGCAACTTGGTGAAACCAAAACATTCTGGTTTGCACCAACTTTGTGTTTCACGCATTAAGCTAATTACAGCACCAGTGTTTTAAAAAGGACAAAACAGGACAACTTCCAGGTCACCTGGTGCTGGCTCCATCTTGGAATACCAGTATTTTTCCACTGACGGGCGTGGGAACTAAGCTTGGAGACAAAAGGTTCCCACCATATGCAAAAGCTACTTAAGGCAGGGGAGTGACATCATCGGGACTCTTCACTGACTCCCTGCCCAAGTCGACTCCTGGAAACGCCTGAGGAACAAGGACTGACCTGGGGGAAGTGCTGGACCCAGGCTAAAGGGATTTCTAACCTGTGAAAAGATCACCTGGGGATTCCAAGCTGTGAGCAAGTGCAACTGGCCCCTTAAGAATCTCTGCAGCCTGCTTGAATCATCATTTAGGGGGAGAATTTGCTACTCGTATCCAATCTCATTAGTATATTAAGCTTAGTTTGCGTTTTTGTTTTGTTTGGTAGATAACCTGCTTTGATCTGTTTGCTAGCCCTTATAATCACTTAACATCTATCTTTTGTAGTTAATAAACTTGTTTTTGCTTTGTCTAAAACCAGGGTGTGGGAGTCATAACTTGGGGCAGACGGCTGTTGTATATCTCTCTCCACATTGAGGGAGGGGCTGAATTTAATGAGCTTACGCTGTACAGTTCCCTGTGCAGCGCAAGATGGTATAATGTTGGGTTTACACTCCAGAGGGGGGTGTGCGCCTTAGGAACTGCGAGGTGCCCTAGCTGAGCCTCCCCAGGCAGGGGCTGGTTAAAGAACCCGTGTGTATGTAACTGCAGCTGGGTGTGTCCTACCTGTGTGTGTGCTGGAGCCTGGGAGAGGGCCTGGCAGGCTGGTCCCAGCAGCACAGTGTGAGAGGGAGCCCAGCTGCTGGGTCAGGGGGGGCTCAGTGGTACCCCAGTTCCAGGTGTCACCCTGGGGGGGACCTGTCACAACCATCCCTGCCCACCCTGGCTAATAGCCATTGATGGACCTATCCTCCATGAATTCATCTCGTTCTTTTTTGAAGCCTGTTATAGTCTTGGCCTTCACAACATCCTCTGGCAAAGAGTCCCACAGGCTGGCTGTGCGTTGTGTGAAGAAGTACTTACTTTTGTTTGTTTTAAACCTGCTGCCTATTAATTCCATTGGGTGACCCCTAGTTCTTGTGTTATGAGAAGGAGTAAATAATCTGTTTGCCCGGGAAGGGGACAAAGCCCGGAGGTGGGGCAGCTGGGTGTGATTGAGGCTGGGCGGCTGGAAGCTGGTCAGTCTCCTGGGTAGGGACTCGGGGGGGGGGGGGGGAGCCCAAAGACCCCCCCAAGATGGGTTTGGCTGAAAGTCCCTGATGTCTGTGCTAACAAGCCCTGTTCTGCGCTGGGTTCCCGAGGGCTGATAACCCGTCTGGGTCACACGCTGGCTGGGAATCATGGCTGGCTGCGGAGTGGGGGGCAGGGTCCCTCCAGCTGCCCCAGGGCTCCATCCAGGGGGACCCACTGCAGAAAGCTCACGGGGTGAACTAGGGGCTGGACGCTCCAAGGTCAGACCCAGGAGGCGCTGCAGCCGAGGAGGCTCCCCCAGTGACAATGTGCCCTGAGGGGTGTCACGCGACAAGAGTCCTGTCCTGAGCCCGTGACTCCATGACGAGCAGAGGGACTGACCGACCTCAGCAGGGCTGGCCAGTAACACTCACCCCGTGCTCTCGAGGCTGAGACAGGAAACCCAGCCACCTACGGAACCTGCAGACTGGCCTCGGGCGAATCGCTGCACGGGGCGGTGGGTGGCAGTGCCAGGAGCACATGGCGCAGGGCCGGCTCCCCGGGTGGCTGGTTCTCTTAGCGAGTGACCAAGGGATGTTCCCGTCCCCTGCGCAGAGTCCCACCGACCCCCAGTCACAGCGGCCGGGCTGAGGGTCTGTCACCGTGTCATTAACACCCCCGTTCACTCACCCCGGTGATAAACTCTGCAGCCACCAGCCTGCCCCGGGCACAGATCCCTGCAGCCCCCAGACACCCTGGAGCAAATCCCACATCCCCCCGCTCTGTCCCTGCAGCCCAGCGCATCTCAGCAGCGTTAAACCCCCTTCACAGACGCCCGGTTGCGATGCTGGGGGCTGCCGACTCAGGCCCATCCTCCCTGCGCTACTACGACCGACTGTCATCAGCCAGGGCTGGGCCACGGGGACGGCAGGGAGGAAGCAGTTACCCCGAGGTGCCCTGTAGTGAATGCCAGCCCTGCCTGCCCCCTGCGGCCTCGGGACCCTGCTCACGGCAGGAGCCGTTGGAAATGGAGCCGAAGGGTAGGACTGGCCATCATGGGCCCTGAATCCTGTTTACACTCGCGATGCGCCGATCAGTGGAGCTGTTCCAGTGAAACGGGCACGGCCGCCCCCCAGCCTGGAGCAACGTGGAGCCCACTTACACGGAGCAACCCAGGCTGGGGCAACGGGGGCAAGGCCCTGCACAGCCCTGGCTCCAGCAACCCCCATGCAGCACCCAGACCCAGCACGCCCAGCTCCCAGCCACAGTCCCCCAGCGCCAGCCCCAGAGCAGCCCTGCTGGGTCTGGCCGGGACACCCCAAACGTGGGTGAGCTGCTCAGAGCAGCTCCCCGTTTCCCCGGGGCTCGGGGGGCCGACTTGAAGGCTGGTCTCACCTCTGCGCTGGGAGGAGCTGGAGCGGCCCTGAGCCTGCAGGGCTGTGTAAGAGTGTGGGTGTGGCTGGTTTGTGTGCCAGCAAAGGACTTGGGACTCAAAGGTGAGTCCTGCCTCTTCACCTGCTTTTATGGCCCTTTGGGCGTCGTTGTGGGAGGGAAAGCGAAAGCAAATCCACTCACAGCCCGGAGATGGCGACTCTGTGGGGATGGAGGGCAGGGACCATGGGGCTGGGGAGTCTCCTCATCCCCCTCCTCGTCATCGGGGTAGCTGGTAAGTACAGACCCCCTGGTGTCCTGGGGGGGGGGGCAGGGCTGGGCCCCAGGGCTCCCCAGCAGAGTAAAGTCCCGGGAACGGGACCTAGGTACAGGTGGGCCAGTCACTGCTCAGCTGTGCCTGGCCTCAGCCGCTGAGTCTGCCCTGAGCCCGTGTGAATGCCCCAGAGTGTGACAGGAGCCAGGGGAGGGGGGACGGGGACGGTGGAGCCACGGGGAATCCCGGAGACAGGAGAGGGGGGTCAGGGTCTGAGAGCTCAGACAGGTGAACCAGTAGGGTTACCATATTCAAACATTTAAAAAAGAGGACACTCCACGGGGCTCTGGTCCTGCCCCCAGCCCCGCCCCAACTCCGCCCCTTCCCTGCCCCCGGCCCCGCCCAACTCCACCCCTTCCCCACCCCCATTCCAACCCTTTCCCCAAAGTCCCTGCCCCAACTCTGCCCCCTCCTCTGAACACCCCACATTCCCCCTCCTCCCTCCCGCTCTGATCTTGGTTGGGGGTTGCTAAGTGCTTCCCTGCTCCCCACTCGCCCTGCAGCCTCTGCGCCCCCCCCCCCGCCTGCCCTGCTCCTCCTCGCCCTGCAGCCTCTGCACCCCCCCGCCTGCCCTGCTCCCCCGGCAGCCTCTGCCTGGCGGGGGCTTCGGATTCTCAGCGGCGACCGGGACAGCACGGGTCCCTGCAGCCCTGGCACACGCCGCACTCCCTGCCCCGTGCCGCAGCCTCCTTCCTGCCGCGCGGGGTGATGGGTCCCCCAGTGGCCGGGGAGTCCCCGCCCGTGAGGGAAGCCCGAGCCGTTGGCTGGGCTTGGCCTCCCCGTGGTCCTGCGGGCTCGGCTGGGATGCGCGGTCCGCCCGGCCTCCGGGGGCAGCAGCGGCCCCTTCGCCGCCTTCTGCGGCTGCGCCCCCCCTTCCCCCGCCCGAGCTCGCTACAATGTAGCCGGGCGGCTGGGCTGCACTGCAGACCCGGCGGGTCGTGCTGGGGCCGGGCGGACCCCGGCTTATGCCTCCCTATTTCCCCGGACATGTCCGGCTCTTTGGCAATTCCCCCCGGACGGGGATTTGAGTACCAAAAAGCCGGACATGTCCGGGGAAATCCGGACGTATGGTAACCCTAGAAACCAGGGAGCTGCCAGTGAAGGAGCCCAAGGTCTGTTCCAGGTATGATATCCCAGCAGTGACCCTGGAGGGGAACAGGTGGGAGGCAGGGGGATAAATGACAAATGAACGTCACCCTGTGACCAAACCCAGCTCGCCCTGCTCTCCGCCGTGGCCGGCTGTGGGCTCGGTGCTGTGACAGGTCCTGCAGAAACCCAGGGTGGGGTGTGCCAGGCAACGCTCCCCCTGTCCCCATCAGGAGCAGGCGCCGTTACTCTGAAGCGGGTCTTTGCTGACCTGAGCCAGCCACAGCCAGTAGCGCGTTGGTCGCCCCAGCCCAGCGAGTGCAAAGGAAAGGACTGTCCTGTCTGTACCCAGTAATGATGCGGGTTCTGGTGGGACCCAACTGAGAGTGCCAATTCAGGACAAATTGCTCAAACAGGGCAGTTACAGCCCAAGGCTGGGGTTTTTCCACCTCTAAGGCAAACCAAACCAGCCAGACTAAAAGGACTTTGGTCTCACCCCACTGGCTAACCACAAGTCACACAAGCAATGAGATGTGTGTATCATTTTTGAAGTTGAAGTTGTGAATATTGGCTCTCTACTGTCTGTCAGAGACGAGAGTTAGAATTGGTTAAATGGAATCAATTACATACAGTCATGGCAAAGTTCTTGGTTCAGGCTTGTAGCAGTGATGGAATAAACTGCAGGTTCAAATCAAGTCTCTGGAATACATCCCCCGCTGGGATGGGTCATCAGTCCTTTGTGTAGAGCTTCAGTTTGTAGCAAAGTCCCTCCAGAGGTAAGAAGCAGGATTCAAGACAAGATGGAGATGAGGCATCAGCCTTTTATAGTCTTTTCCAGGTGTAAGAACATTGCTTTGTTCTTACTGTGGAAAATTACAGCAAAATGGAGTCTGGAGTCACATGGGCCAGTCCCTGCATACTTTGCTGAGTTACAAGGCGTATCTGCCTTCTCTCAATGGGTCAGTTGTGTAGCTGATGGTCCTTAATGGGCCATCAAGCAGGCTAGGCAGAGCTGACACCAACTTGTCTGGGATGTTTCCCAGAAGCATAGCACAAGTTTGCCATACAGACAGTATAGAGCCAATATTCATAACTTCAACTACAAAACTGATACACACATATAGACAGCATAATAAATAAATAGAGATATCCCATCTCCTAGAACTGGAAGGGACCTTGAAAGGTCATTGACTCCAGCCCCCTGCCTTCACTGGCAGGACCAAGTACTGATTTTGCCCCAGATCCCTAAGTGGCCCTCTCAAGGATTGAACTCACAACCCTGGGTTTAGTAGGCCAATGCTCAAACCACTGAGCTATCCCTCCCCCTCCCTCATAACCAGTAAACCATAACCTTGTCTTAGACACCCCATTTGACCCCTCCTTTATACAATATTTGGTGCCACTACAGGACCTTGGTTGCAACAATGATCTATATGGTCCCAGATTATATCAATAATGTCACAACCCTCCTGTCCCCGGAGCAGCCCGGGGCTCATTTCACTGGCCCATGCACTGCCCAGCCTGGGTCCCGTCCCCAGCTCCGCTTCCTACATACAGGGCTTACGGACAGAGGGGGCCAGATCCTCTTGTCTGACCTCCGGCGGGGCACCGGCTAGAGAATCTCATCCAGCCACCCCTGCACTGGGCCCAGTGACTTGTGCCTGGCTAACGCCCCTTCCTGAAAAGCCTCCCGGCTGGGCTGGAGCCATCCAGAGGTAGTGACACCGTCCCCCCTTCTGCCTGGGGGGTTGGTGCCGGTGGGCAGGCAGCCTGGCTGCTCACTTTGTGCCTCATTTCCAATGTGAATGTGTCTGGTGCCAGCTCCCGGCCACTGGGTCGTGTTCAGCTTCCTCTGCTAGGTGAACGGGACGCTCAGCACCCAGGATTTTCTCCCCAGACATGTAATTATACACTGTGATCAAGTCACCCTCAGCCTGCTGTTTGATGCACTAACAGACCGAGCGCTGCCAGGCCCTCGCTGTCCGGCCCCGTCTCCAGCCTGCCGGGAATGTATCTGTCCATTTTCTGCACCCGCTCCAACTCTTACATGTCCTTTCTAAAGTGGGGACCCCAGAGCTGGGGCCTGGATTCCAGTGCCGGTCCCACCAGGTACAGAGGTAAATCACACCTGGAATGTCCCACTCGCTGGGCCCGTTTATACCTCCCAGAGGCACAGGAGCCCTTTGTGCTCCGGGAGCCGGTGGTGAGTTGCTTTTCCGCTCTGACCCGAGCTCCTGGCAGCGTCGCTGCTTTCCAGGACACGTCCCCCGGCCTGCAGGTGAGGCCGGCACCCCTGGGTCCCCGCTGGACCATCTCGCCTGTGGACGCGTTCAGTAAAACGCACTTTGTTTGACTGGGCCCAGCTCACTGCGTGTTTCTCCCCCAGAGTCTCAGCTGATCGTGTCCGTGGGGCCCTCTCCGGTGAGGGGCGTGCTGGGCTCGGACGTGCTGCTGCCGTGTAGCTTCGCTGTGGGCGAACCCATCAGTCTGTCTAAATTCTACCTGGGCTGGGCCCGGGGAGGTGAGAAGGTGGCCGAGTACCTCAGAGAACAGCCGACTCAGCAGCCCGGGGTGACGCTTTTCCCGGAGGAGCTGAGCAGGGGGAACTGCTCCCTGGGGCTGAGGAACGTGAGCCTGGAGGACGGAGGCAGATACACCAGCACCCTCATCTACACGCCCGACCGATCTGAGCAGCACCTGGAGCTGCAGGTGACAGGTGAGTTTGTTAAACGGTGACGTTCCTGCTTCCCGGGAGAGTGAAATCTCGGCCGCGATGCTGGATTCGTGGAGCTTCTTCCATGTAACTCTGGGCGTCTCGTTCCCTCTTCCAGCTGCTCCCAGACTCTCCATCCCCCGGCGATCGGCCGGAACAGACACAGCGACCTCCTTCCCCTGCCACGTGTGGGGATTCTACCCCCAGGACGTCACCGTCACGTGGCTGAGAGACGGGCGGGTTCTGACCGACGCCACCCGCTCTGCCCCGCAGACGAACCCGGACGGGACCTTTAACCTCACCCTGACCTACACCTTCACCCCCACCGCGAGCGACTCCGGCAGCATCTTCTCCTGCCGCGTCAGCCACGCGGCTCTGGCCCAGCCCCTGCAGGAGGAGTTCCCTCTGGATGTCACAGGTGAGTCTGGGCTGGGGGGATACTGAGCCAGTGGGGCTCTGGGTCCCCCATTTTCCTGTCGCTCTGCCATGGGGAGAGATTCCCTGTCCCACCCTGGGTCTCAGAGCCTGTCCCGGCCCCAGTCCGGCGGGCGTGAGCGCTGGGGGGAGATCCTGCCGGCTGCCCCACTAACCTCTGAACTGGGGTCTCGGCAGGTTAGAGGCCAGTGCAGTGAAGCCGTCTGGTCCCAGCACAATGTCCCTCCCCCACAGAGCTGCAGTTCCGGGAGCTGGGCCAGGGCCTGTCTCCTTCGGCCCCTACAACCAATGACCCAGCCATGGGGCACCCGTCTGTCCTGTGCTCACGGGCCCTGGGGCCCTGCAGAGACGCTCAGTCTGGGCATGTTCATCCACACTCTGCCGTCACACACAGACCAGAAACCCCTGGGGTCTCCCATGTCCCCTGACTGGGGGGCCTGGCCCTGGGGTTCCCCTGGCTGGGGGCCTGGCCTTGGGGCCCCTGGGGGGGCAGCACGGTTCACAGGGAGCCGCCCCGAGCAGGGCTCTGACTTCCCCGCTCCTTCATCAGCAGGTGCAGGCACAGTTCCTTCGAAGGCCATCACCGGGGTCTGCATCGCGCTGCTGCTAGTCATGGTGGCTGGGTTAGCCATTTACTTCTGGAGACAGAGGAGGGAACGGAAAGGTAACATGAGCCCAGTCCAGTGGCTGTGGGGCCCCAGAGGGAGCAGAGAGTCCAGGGAGGGCTGAGGGGCAGGGACACAGCCAGGGACACCCCAGGGGCTGTGGGGCTGGGGGGGTGTCACGGACTCACAGATCGTGCCCACCCTTAGCCCCGTGCAGTCCGTGGGGGGTGCCCCTTTCAGTGCGACAGCCCTTCTCGGGGGTCCACTCTCTCCCGGGGTCAGGCCCCTCCACCTCCTGGAGCCGCACCTCTCTGAGCCTTAGCACGTCTGTCTCTGCCGTGGGCTCCCTCAGGGAGTCCACTCGCTCTGGACCCCCGGGGCCTCCACCCCCGAAGGGGTTGATGCCCCCCGTTCTCTAGACTGGAGTGACTCTCCGCCAGCATGAAACAGGAGGGTTTATTGAGCGTTGAACACAGCACAGGAAACTCTCTGACCCTCAGGCCTGGCCTCCCTCAGCCCAGCACACCCCAGTCTCTGCATCCAGGTGGGCTCTGCCTGCTCCCCCTCTCCAGCCCAGAGCCCCCCTGCTTCCTAGCTGGGCATCTGAGATCCCCGGCCCCAAGCCCCCCTCTGTCCATTGTCTTCTCTCCAGGTAAACAGGGCCGTAAACCGGGGCCTCCTCTCCTGCTTCTCCCTCTGGCTGGAACCGGCTGGTTAGGTCACTGGGTCCTCACTCTGCAGCCCATTGTCCTCCCACTGGCCAGAACCGGCTGCGTCTCCTCAGCTGGGCCTCTGGGACACCAGGTCGCCAGGTCACCGGTCGCTGGGGTATCCATTCTCCCGGCCACCGGATGGGTCCCCACGTCCTCTCTCCGGTCCTCTGCAAAACACACTCCCTCTCCCCTCACCTCGTTAAACCAGTAACACCCAGGGAAACTGAGTCCCACCCCCTCCGCATGCAAACCATTGAAACCCCACCGAAAACAAGAAAAAACAAGAAAATCCCCCACTTCATCACGGGGGTCTCTCTACAGACTGAGCCCCCTGCAGCAGGGCCCATCCCTAGAGGAGGTTTCACCCTCCTGCTCTCAGGGATCCGTTGTTCCCGGCCCTGAGCTCCGGCCGGGCGCGTCTCCCAGACCCTCCCCCCCCCCCCCCCCCCCCCCCCCCCCGCACTGACCCCTTGTGTCGCTCTGACCCCGTCTGTCTCATTGTCTCTGTCTAGGTTCTTACCGTGCAGTGGAGACGTCCCCCGAGGACCCAGCTGGGAGCAGAGACAAGACGCGCGGCGAGGACACGGTGCTGATGGGGAATGACGGGGTCAGCGGCGCCGGGGAGGGGTCTGAGAAGCAGCTGCGGTTACCTGCTCAGGGCCAGGAGCAGAGCGAGACACAGGAGCGGGTCACAGGTGAGGGGCAGGAGGGGAGAGCGATTCCAGAGGGGTCACGCTATGGGGTCGGTCTCCTTCTGTTGTGTGTGCCTGTGGATCCCACGGTGGGAGGATGGGGGGTCACTGCATGGGGGGGGCTGATGGGGTCACATGGGGCCAGCTGTATTCACCAGCCCCCCTGGATCAAGCACAATGAATCAGGGCCCCCAGAATCAGGAACTGGCTTAAAAGCATTTCGGTTATGGCAATGGATGCCAGGACTGGTGAGGGTCTGGGCCTAAATCCGGACTGATGAACTAGTCAGAAGATCAGCGGCCTGGATTTACCCTCTGTTCCCAGGCAGGGCTGGGGCAGCCTGTGCCCGCCACCCCCCCCAGGCCCAGGGGAACCCGGGGGGCCCCGGGTCTGCCAAAGGGACCGGCCCCGGGGGGCCCCCCCCGGGGCTCCCCCCCCCCCCCCCCCCCCCCCGCTCCCTGGTTTGGTTTGTTTTCCAGCAAGTTCTAATTCTTCTGGATCAAAAGCGTCTGACGTGGGCACAAGGGCGTCATCTTGGAACATGCAGGGGGACCCAGAGGCAGAGGGGCCATCCCCGAACACGGTCCCATTGGGGGAGATTGGAGGCCTGGATGAGGAGCGAGTGGGGGCAGCTTCCCCACAGGCACAGCCGGCGGCAGAGGTGGCATTCCCAGTCCAGCACCGTACGGCTGTAGACGGGGGAGAGATGGATCTCAGCCAGCACAGTCGGGAGGTGATGTCACCCTGCAGCCAGCCTGGCGAGAAGGGTCCCGGGGCGACTGTTGGCCAGACCCACGAGACGGGTCCCGGGGCGACCGGCGGCCAGACCCACCAGATGGGTCCCGGGGCAACCAGTGGCCAGACCGACCAGACGGGTACTGGGGCGACCGGCGGCCAGACCCAGGAGACGGGTCCCGGGGCGACCGGTGGCCAGACCCA
>NW_020664957.1:112594-122767 GCF_002925995.2 Terrapene triunguis | reverse complement strand
CAGACAGATGACGGGGCGACCGGCGGCCAGACCCACCAGACGGGTGCTGGGGAGACCAGCGGCCAGACCTACCAGACGGGTTGCGGGGCGACCGGCAGCCAGAACAACTAGGAGGATCAGGGGGTGCCTGACAGCCAGACCAATGCCAGCTGGGGGATCAGGGCCCAGGAACGCTGCTCCCCTCCCACCTCGCTGAGCCGGGCGCTAGGCCTTTTCCTGCTACGCTGAGCTCAGCAGCAATTCTCCTGTCACCCCAGTGCGACTCCAGCCCCGGGCCTGAACCAGCCACCAGGGAGGGTCGCAGCGGAGATGTTCCTGGTCCCTGTACCCCGGGGTGGGCGCTGCTCACTCAGGTGTGTGGGGGGGAAGACGCTGGGGCTGTGACCGAGTCCCTTCCCCCCGTAACAGCCTGGGTCACGTCACTGCTGTGGTTTGAGGTCAGCTGAATAAACCAGAAGTGCCTTAGATCCCGTGTGCTGCAGTCTCTGTGCTGGGCCCTGAATCACACCCCGGCCTGCCCCTCGGGCGCTGGGATCCAGGTCTGGGTGTGTCACACACCGTGCGCCACTAGCACACCCCTCGACACGTTCACACCCCGATGCAGTGACCCTGTAGTCCCTGCCGCCCCACGGCTCCCACAGACAGACTCAGCACTGGGCACCAGCGGGCCTGGCCTCTGCCCTGACCCCGTGCAGGGGCTGGGAAAGTCTTGGGCAGGCCCATGTCATCTCGGGGATGGAGGCTTTGGTTGAATCAGAGACGGGGATGAAGAACCTGTCAGCGCCATTTCCCCAGAGCTCGTTACACTGATATCGGATCCCAGTGATGTCATGCTCGCCCCGTGTTCTCAGTGTCAAGCAGCACACACACAATCAGCCTGTGAATGGCTCCAGTCTGGCTGTGCCCATGGCGCTGTGAGAGAGCCTGGGGGGCAGGCTGGGAATGAGAGATGAGCCCATTAGCCGGATCTTTCTGCTAAAATGGTCGGCAGCAAAAGAGTTCACAGTGTTGTCATTTCCATTGCCACCTTCGGGTTTCAGCGCCATCAGCCCGATCCATGGGGCAGTTCCCCCTCTCAGAGCGACTGGGCCAGGCTCTCTGCAGACTCAGGCAGCGTTGCTGCATCATTTACACTTGGTTCAGATTTTAAAGTGTTCTTTGCAACCGTAAGTGCTGAGAACAGCAATCCCTCCACTGAAATCTCAGATCCCGGCCACAAGCCTGTAACACGAGCTGGATTCTCTGGCAGATCCCACAGCTGTGGAATCCACAGGGCCCTGAACATAAAATTCACTGTTCGATTTTGTTAGATTAAAGGTGGCCTTTTGTAAAGACTAAAGAGCAGGAGTGTCCCTGGGACGTCACGTGGGCACTTCTTGAAAATCCCATCCTAGGAGTCTTTCATGCAAAGGAAATTATGACACAAAGTTAGTAATGAACAGCCAAGGGAGAGAGGTCCAGGTAAGAGGGGCTGAGGGTTACCAGGCTGCCCTCACAGCCTGGTGCCACCCAACGCTGCTCTCACAGGAGCCAGCTGGGCCTGGGGGCACTGGGGGGAAGGGGAGAGCAGAGGGACCGAATATCCCAGCTGGCCCTACAGGGACTGGGCCATGATGCCATCGGGGCAGCCCCATATCCCAGCCCCCCCAGCTCACAGACAGCTGGGGAGTTACTGCCTGAGGCTCGGTACAGCCCTCCACCCTCCTGCAGACCTGGGGGTCCCAGGCCACAGGTACCTGGGAGGGGCAGAGAAACCCAACCCCACATGGCTCCCAACTGCCCCTCTCTCCTTAACCCTTCGCCTGCCTTTGCCTGGTGACACCCAGGGGGTGGATCAGGCCCCGTCCCCCCCTCTGGGCTGAATGCCGGGTGCGGGGAGCGGCCGACACAGGGCACCCAGAGCTGATTCACCCCAGAGCGCTGGGAGTGGAGACTGCTGTCCGGCTGTGGGTCTGTGCAGCAGTGAACAGCTCCCTGGCAAGGCCAAGTGGGTGCCACCTCTGAGCCAGTCCCTGACGATGTCTGAGGGGGGCAGAGACTGTCCCAGGGAGCACGTTCGTGCCAGTGCCGGGCAGGTGTGTCTGAGCCTCACCCAGCGACATCAAAACTCCTGATCCTTGCACTTTGCACGTTGTTACAGCCCCTCCCCGTGATCCGTGGAAAGTGAAAGGGAATTCACTGGGAGCTCTGCCAGCCCCGGAGAAGATGGCGACTCTGTGGGGACGGAGGGCAGGGACCATGGGGCTGGGGGGTCTCCTCATCCCCCTCCTCTTCCTTGGGGTGGCTGGTAAGTACAGACCCCCTGGAGTGCCAGGGGCGGGGCGGGATATCAGCCCTGGCAGGAGTCGTGGGGGGCGAGGGGGGGGACGGACCTGGAGTCGCTCCCATCACAGGCCGGCCCGGCTGCGCTGACGGGCATGGTGCTGCGCAAACACCAATGAATTCTCACCTGTACTTTGTTACCTGTTTTTCTAGTTCTAGCCCGTGTGACCCATGGGGAGTGAAGGGCTCTCCTGCCAGCCCCGGAGATGGCGACTCTGGGGGGATGGAGGGTGGGGACCATGGGGCTGGGGGGGTCTCCTCGTCCTTGGGTTTGCCAAGTACAGATCCCCTGATGTCCTGGGGGAGGGCAGGGCAGGGCTCTGGGGCTCCCCGGCAGAGTAAAGTCCTGGGGACAGGGCCTGGGGACAGGTTGGTCAGTCACAGAATCATAGAATCTCAGGGTTGGAAGGGAACTCAGGAGGTATCTAGTCCAACCCCCTGCTCAAAGCAGGACCAATCCCCAACTAAATCATCCCAGCCAGGGCTTTGTCAAGACGGGCCTTAAAAACCTCTAAAGAAGGAGATTCCATCACCTCCCTAGGTAATCCATTCCAGTGTTTCACCACCCTCCTAGTGAAAAAGTTTTTCCTAATATCCAACCTAAACCTCCCCCAACTTGAGACCATTACTCCTTGTTCTGTCATCAGGTACCACTGAGAACAGTCTAGATCCATCCTCTTTGGAAACCCCTTTCAGGTAGTTGAAAGCAGCTATCAAATCCCCCCTCATTCTTCTCTTCTGCAGACTAAATAACCCCAGATCCCTCAGCCTCTCCTCATAAGTCATGTGCTCCAGCTCCCTAATCATTTTTGTTGCCCTCCGCTGGACTCTCCCCAATTTATCCAAATCCTTCTTGTAGTGTGGGGCCCAAACTGGACACAGTACTCCAGATGAGGCCTCACCAATGTCGAATAGAGGGGAACTATCACGTCCCTCGATCTGCCGGCAATGCCCCTACTTATACAGCCCAAAATGCCGTTAGCCTTCTTGGCAACAAGGGCACACTGTTGACTCATATCCAGCTTCTCGTCCACTGTAACCCCTAGGTCCTTTTCTGCAGAACTGCTGCCTAGCCATTCGGTCCCTAGTCTGTAGCAGTGCATGGGATTCTTCCGTCCTAAGTGCAGGACTCTGCACTTGTCCTTGTTGAACCTCATCAGATTTCTTTTGGCCCAATCCTCTAATTTGTCTAGGCCCCGCTGTATCCTATCCCTACCCTCAAGCGTATCTACCTCTCCCCTCAGCTTAGTGTCACCTGTGAACTTGCTGACGGTGCAATCCATCCCGTCATCCAGATCATTGATAAAGATATTGAACAAAACTGGCCCCAGGACCGACCCTTGGGGCACTCCGCTTGATACAGGCTGCCAACTAGACATGGAGCCATTGATCACTACCCATTGAGCCCGACAATCTAGCCAGCTTTCTATCCACCTTATAGTCCATTCATCCAGCCCATACTTCTTTAACTTGCTGGGAAGAATACTGTGGGAGACCATATCAAAAGCTTTGCTAAAGTCAAGATAAATCACATCCACCGCTTTCCCCATATCCATAGAGCCAGTTATCTCCTCATAGAAGGCAATTAGGGTTGGTCAAGCATGACTTGCCCTTGGTGAATCCATGCTGACTGTTCCTGATCACTTTCCTCTCCTCTAAGTGCTTCAGAATTGATTCCTTGAGGACCTGCTCCATGATTTGCCAGGCTCTGCCCGGCCTCAGCCGCTGAGTCTGCCCTGAGCTCGTGTGAATGCCCCGGAGTGACAGGAGATGGCGAAAATGGGGGAGAATCCCAGCGAGGACGAGGGCCCAGACACGGCCCTCATCTGAGAGCCCAGACACGGCAGGGTGCACCCAGCAATTAACCTGACATTTATTCATTGCACATCATTGGAGCTGTCACCTCCCACAGCCAGCCCCTGTCTCCCTGCCTAACTCTCCCCGCCTCCTCTCCAGATTCCCAGCTGGTCCTGTCCGTGGGCCCCTCCCCAGTGAGGGCTGCGCTGGGCTCCGACGTACAGCTGCCCTGCACCTTCACTGTCACGGAGCGCTTTGAGATCACTAAGTTCTACGTGGCCTGGTCTCTGGGGGGCCACAGGGTGGCCGAGTACGTCAGAGAACAGAAAATCTACCAGCAGGGATCCGAGCTTTTCCCCGAGGAGCTGAGCAGGGGGAACTGCTCCTTGCTGCTGCGCCAAGTGGCCGTGCGGGACGGAGGCAGATACACCAGCACCGTCATCTACACGCCCGACAAGGAGGAGAAGCAGCTGGAGCTGCAGGTGATGGGTGAGTTTGCTGCAGCTTTCTGGCCGGGTGGGAGGCTGAAGTCCTGGAGTTTTTCCATATCCCGTATTTGTAGTGAATTAAACTCTGGGCGTCGTGTTCTCATTCCCAGCTGCTCCCAGACTCTCCACCCCCCGGAAAGCAGGAGTGTTAAACGCAGCGACCTCCTTCCCCTGCCACGTGTGGGGATTCTACCCCGGGGACGTCACCGTCACGTGGCTGAGAGACGGGCGGGTTCTGACCGACGCCACCCACTCTGCCCCCCAGAGGAACCCGGACGGGACCTTTAACCTCACCCTGACCTACACCTTCACTCCCACCACGAGCGACTCTGGCAGCAACTTCTCCTGCCACGTCAGCCACGCGGCTCTGGCCCAGCCCCTGCGGGAGGAGTTCCCCCTGGTTATAGGAGGTGAGTGCAGCTTTCTCTGGCCCCCAGCAGCTTCCCTGAGAGGCAGAGCGGAGACCAGCTCCTCCCCACTGCAGCCAGCTCAGCCGGGGGCGCCCCCGAGTGAGACCCGCTCTGCTTGGCTCAGGCCCTGCCCGCACTGGCCGTTGCAGAGTGATCTCCCGTCACTGCTGTAACACCGGTGCAGCTCCATGGGCACCCACAGCAAAGGGAGCGCCTGTGTGGGCCGACCCACGGCACTTTAACCCGTGTGTAGATGAGCTTTGTGCAGGGTCAGAGAGCACAACGGCATGTGATCTGAGCACGGCCTCCAGACAGCAGCTCCCGCCGGCTGCCGCAGCAGGACAAGGGCAAAGGTGGGAGATCTCCCCCAAGCCATCTGTGCAGACAAGGGGGAGCGCGGGGGGTCCGCAGCCTGGGCAGAAACCGTTGGTGTTGCCCAGACACGGGCCAGCTCTGCTCCAGCCCCAAAGCGCAGACGAACGACACCAACTCCCGGGGCACAGACTAACCGGGACAGGCCCACCCTCAGGGCGATGGCGCAGCACTGGGAAGCCAGTGATGGGAGACCCCCAACAGCCCGACAGACAGCGAGATGGGGCCCTGCTGGAACTGGCTGTGTCTCCTGTGCGAACGGGGCCAGACTGGGATTGTCCAGACTACTGCAGCAGGCGGGCCGGATCTGAGAGGACCCAGAGGACCTATTGGGCCCAGTATTGTCAGCACTGGGGCGTTGTGCTAGGTTAGACGGACACTAAGTGAATTTCTATTAGACCCATAATATTTGCCTCTTCCGCACTTTCAGCTCCTCCGAGAATCTCTGTTCCCAGGCGATTGGCCATAAGAAATACGGAGACCTACTTCCCCTGCCACGTGTGGGGATTCTACCCCCAGGATGTCACCGTCACGTGGCTGAGAGACGGGCGGGTTCTGACCGACGCCACTTGCTCTGCCCCCCAGAGGAACCCGGACGGCACCTTTAACCTCACTGCAATTTACATGTTCACCCCCACCGCGAGCGACTCCGGCAGCATCTTCTCCTGCCGCGTCAGCCACGCGGCTCTGGCACAGCCCCTGCGGGAGGAGTTCCCCCTGGCTGTCACAGGTGAGTCTGGGCTGGAGACCCCGTAAAACACCACGTGCTGAAGGGAGGACTCGGCGCAGCAGGGCTGAGTGGTTAGGAACGTGGCACAGTCTGCACTGCTGCTGCATCAGGGTACAGTAACCATGGCAATGTACAAACCGGGCTGGAGCCAAGGGGCTGCCACAAAAAGCTCCAAGGAGTGACCCGCAGGCCGGGGGCTGCGTGTCCTTGCCGTGTGCTGGAACCAGCTCTGCAGCCTCAGGAGAGGGCTGTGAAGGTCGGGGGCGAGGGGCGGTACGGGGCGAGGTCTGACCCTGTCTCCGTCTCCTCCCCGTGCAGGGGCGCATGGTTCCACCACGGTGCTCACAGCAGTGCTGGGGATCTTGGGAACACTGGCCGCGGTGATGACAGCGTTAGCCACTTACTTCTGGTGCCGATGGAAAGGTAAATGCCGATGCCATTAGCCACTGGGGGTCAGGGGAGGCGGCTCCATTAGCCACCACAGGGGGGCCACAGGACCCCCGAGGGAGCAGCGGGTCGGGGAGAGTCCATTAGCCACCGAGCCTGTGCCTTGCTGATGCTATTCACCTTCCCCCTCTGCCTAGGCCGCTGTGCCCCCACCAGCACCGATGAGAAAGTTCCCTACTCCGTCTCCAAGGTACCAGGCAGGGGAGCCCCCTACTCCGTCTCCGAGGTGCTGGGACCGGAGTGGTGTCCCCTGGGACAGGAGGTGACCCTGAGTTGCTCCATGCGGGGGAAGTTCCCGAAGGACACGGCTGTGATGTGGGAGCGGATACACGGAGAGGACAGGACGGTGATTGGGACTGACGAGGTCAGCGAGGCCGGGGAGGGGCCTGAGCACCAGCCGCTGTTACACTCCCAGCCCCAGCGCTGGAGAGCGACACAGGAGAGATCACGGACCTGCCTCACGGCCTCCCTGAGCTTCACCCCCACGGTGCAGGACGACGGGGTGCGGGTCAGGTGCAGCTTCCACCACGAGGCCAGAGGGATCCGAGAGCAGCGAGAGTCTGGGGAGATCCGGCCGTGGGGTGAGTGTCCCCAGGGCTGTGATGCGTTGCTAGGACCCCTTCCCTGAGCCAAGCAGAGTCCAGTGAGCGCCCAGGGACTCCAGCAGCCGATGGGCTGTCAGAGAATCATAGAATCATAGAATATCAGGGTTGGAAGGGACCTCAGGAGGTATCTAGTCCAACCCCCTGCTCAAAGCAGGACCAACTGTCCCAGAGTCCCCGGGCGATGCTCTGGAACTGCTCCCCACAAAGCCAGTCAGGACTCTGGGGAGCCTCCTCTCCCTCGGAGCAGACTGTCTTCAGGGCAAGAAGCTCACACGGCTTCACCTCCTGGGTCTCTCCTTGGAGCATTCAGAATATACCCCTCCGTGCGCTTCCCACAGCGAGTCCGCCCAGGCGGGGTCCTGGGGCAGCCAGAGGGTCCTGCACCCCCCACTTCACAGTCAGACGTGACTCTCAGCCAGCCAGTAAAACAGAGGTTTATTAGACAACAGGAGCACGGTCTAAAACAGAGCTTGTAGGTACAACCAGGACCCCTCAGTCAGGTCCATCTTGGGGTCCCGCGAGCCAGACACCCACGTCTGCCCTCACTCCCCGTCCCCAGCCAGCTCCAAACTGAAACCCCCTCCAGCCCCCCCTCCTCTGCTTTGTTCCTTTCCCGGGCCAGGAGGTCACCTGATCTCTTTGTTCTCCCACACCTTTAGCATCCCCTTGCAGGGGGGAAGGGCCCCGACCATTAGTTGCCAGGCGACAGAGTGTCCATCAGAAACCGAGGCACCACACAGTATTCAGAGGAAACAGTAAGAACAGTCCCACTTTGTCACAGAAGGAGATTCCACCACCTCCCTAGGTAACCCGGGAGTTCGGGTCTGGCTCAGTCAGTCCTGGCCCCTGTGCAGGGTTCCCAACCCGGGGCCAGCCAGTGCAGGGAGGGCGCGTTGTGTCCGCTCTGGGGGACGGTCTCTGGTTAATGTGGGGGGATCCCAGCACTGACCCCAGCAGCCTCCGGCTGGGATAAACAGCCACTGGGCCCCGGTGCAGGCATCTGTATCTGCCAGTCCTGGGGGCCGGGGGCTCTGGTCACAGCTCAGGACACAGGCAGGAAACCCCAGCCTGGGCTGTTTCCCGCCTAGGGAAGGCGTGTTCCCACCCCAGCACCATCCCCCCAGCTTTAGCGCGTTCTCACCCATCGATTAGCTACGGTTCCTTTATCAGGAGAACAGCACAACACAGAACCAGCTCCAGCCCCCACCCAGGAATCCAGGAAAATCAAACCCCACCCCTGGGGGCCTCTGAGGGAATATTTCCCCACTCACAAGCACTGAGAGTGTCTGACAAACAAACCCTCGTTACAAGGGAGAGGGGACTCAGCATTCATTTGGGAAAACACCACAACAAGGATTCCAAAGCCTGCAAACCCTGAGCAAACACCCACCCCCCAGTTTGCTGGGCGGTGCCCTTTGCAAAGGCAGGAAACTGAGGGAATGTTAAATGTAAAGGGTGGATGTCCCTGTAACATGCTGCTCCCCCTGTTTCTCCACAGCACCCCACTCACGGTTAGTTGTCCAAGAGCAGCAACATCCCAGCGTCCAGGGTGGGGTTGCTCCTACCCCTGGGGGGCTGGTTGAGTGGATCCTCTGCCTCTGCCCCCTGTTCTGAGGTTCCTTCCACTAGCCCAGCGCTCAGTGTTCAGCTGCAGTGATCGGCAGATGCCAAGTACAGCGGGAATGAACCACGACTCCCGTCACATCAGTTCTAGCTTCAAAAACGGAGCAAACAGGTCAAAACCTTCACACAGTGCCGTAACAAGGGCGAGGCGAGTGAGGCACTTGCCTTGGGTGCGCAAAGCAGAGGGGCACAGCTCTACCACCCAAGCGGGGCGGAGAAAAAAAAAAAAGCCGTGATCGGTGGTGCTTCGGCGGCAGCTCTACCGCCGCCGCTTCATTCATTCTTCGGCGGCAATTCGGCAGCCGGTCCTTCCCTCCAAGAGGGACTGAGGGACCCGCTGCCAAATTGCCACCGAAGAGCCTGGAGCCGGCCCTTGCCTTGGGCGCAAAAATTCCTTGTTATGGCTCTGCCTTCAAATCCCGCTACTCTGATTCAACTCCCCCAAGTCTTTCCCTTCCATTCAGCATATTTCTCTCCCCTCACAGAATGGGTCCTGTCAGGGTGTCCCCTGTCCCCATTAGGACACATTATGCACAGTTCTGCTGCCCTGTACTCACACAATCAGCCCGACAACACTTCATTGCCCCACAGCACAGACTAAAGCGAGTTTTAATGCACAGCAGCGCAAACGGATCGCTCTGGCAGAGTAGGGGCGTCTGTGGAAATACAGCCTGCTCCTGGGGTCTCGTGCCCAGTTCATCGCCAGCTGGCAGAGCAGAGCTGGCTCAGACCCTGCGTCCACACACAGGTTCCATCACACCCGTATGTCACTGAGAGTGTCGCAGGGTCTCCAGCAGTTATAAGGAGAGTGAACCAGACAGACAGTGCAGATTAACTCTTTAGGAAGGGGGTTCACCTGCAGGGGTGTGACGGAGCAGGGGAGTTACATTGGGGATTAGGGACTGCCCTTGCAGGGAGATACCTGAGCTGTAACCTGAGCCAGGAGGGGGTTGGGAGAAGTGACACCTTCTGCCTGGGAGACTGGACAAAGGAGAGGAGGGGCAGAGGGGAGGGGGGAAAGAGCTGCTGGGGGAGTGTTTAGTTTCAGTTTGGGCTGTGTGGTGCAACGCAGGGAACCCCAAGCTGGGGTCTAAGCTCCCTGAACCCCCCAGAAGGACTTGATTGAGAGGTCCTGGTTGTACCTACAAGCTCTGCTGTAGACTGCGTTCCTATTGTCCAATAAACCTTCTGTTTTACTGGCTGGCTGAGAGTCACGGTGAATCCCAGGAAGAGGGGTGCAGGGCCCTGACTCCCCCACACTCCGCAACAAGGGGATCCTGGCTTGGGCTAAAACCCCAGTCCCATTCTCACTGCTATCCCCCCAGTCCCGCCGCAGGTGTCCAGGATCCAGGTGTTACCGCACTGGGAGCCCCGGGATG
>NW_020664957.1:91026-102594 GCF_002925995.2 Terrapene triunguis | reverse complement strand
GGGCCATGTGCCATCGGGGGGCAGCCCCACCTCCCCCCACTCCCTTTGGGGGGCTGCAGCCCCAGGCTCCTGTGAGTGAAGGGGCTGCAGCTGTCTCTGGGGCTCTCATTGTGGTGGGGGATGGGCAGAGTGGGGGGTGCGGCTCCTTGTTCCCTCCCCCTGCTCCCCACTTCTGGGCCAGGCCTCGCACAGCCCTGCGTCTTCCAGTGGGAACAAGCCCACGTCTGGCTCCCCTCCCCTTTGGGGCAGTGGGGAGTCGCCCCAGCTCTGAGGGCATCTGTCATGGAGTCCCCGGGCGATGCTCTGGAACTGCTCCCCACAAAGCCAGGCAGGACTCTGGGGAGCCTCCTCTCCCTAGGAGCAGACTGTCTTCAGGGCAAGAAGCTCACATGGCTTCACCTCCTGGGTCTGACCTTGGAGCATTTAGCATATGCCCCTCCATGCGCTTCCCACAGCGAGTCCGCCCAGGCCGGGTCCTGGGGGAGCCAGAGAGTCCTGCACCCCCACTTCGCAGTCAGACGTGACTCTCAGCCAGCCAGTAAAACAGAGGTTTATTAGACGACAGGAACACGGTCTAAAACAGAGCTTGTGGGTCCAGAGAACCGGACCCCTCAGCCGGGTCCATTCTGGGGCCCAGCGAGCCAGACACCCACGTCTGCCCTCACTCCACATCCGCAGCCAGCTCCAAACTGAAACCCCCTCCAGCCCCTCCTCTCTGGCCTTTGTCCCTTTCCCGGGCCAGGAGGTCACCTGACCTCTTTGTTCACCTTTAGCTATTTCCTTGCAGGGGGAAAGGGCCCTGGCCATTTGTTGCCAGGGAGACAGAGTGTCGGTGATTTATGCACACTGGCCTTTCCCCACCACCTAGAGACTTAAGAAATGTATAGGGGAAACTGAGGCACCCACACAGTATTCAGAGGAAACATTAAGAACAGTCCCACTTCGTCACAGCATCACAGAGCCCCATGCTCAGGGCCAGGGCCTGGTGCTTGGCCGGGGCAGGTCAGGCAGGGGGAAGCTCGCTCCAAGCTGGGGAAATAATTCCTGCTTGGACAACATGCCAGCCCTGGGGAGCAGGGCTGAGACAGACGGGGTGTCACAGAGCCACATGGAGCCCCCCCAGCCTCGAACTGCCCCTGTCACTGACTCTCCTGCTGGGGGGGGTCAGGGCCTCTGGTTAACGACGCCCCCAGAACCTGAGACCTGGGTGAGGTCATGGGGAGTTTTCTCCCCGTCTCCAGCAGGGTCTGTTCTGTGGATGGCAGGGCCTGGGCAGCGTGGGAAGTTTAGCTCACGGGGACTGAGCCTGGTGTATTCACAGGGTCCCAGGCAGGGGCCTCATTCCCGTTCTGTTCCTCTCTCCAGGTGGCCCCCTCCCCACAGCGACAGGGCAGCGCGTGATCCGTCCTGCAGTCCCACCACGGCCGGAGCTGGGGAGAGAGAGACACCTCCCAACAACTCGGAGGGGAGAAAACAAACTGACCCACGCGCCGCTGTTTCCACGGAAAGTTCAGGATTCAGCCCCTGCCGTGGTTCAGTCTCTCCAGCATCCTCCGATGAGCAGCGCCCAGCAAGCATCCAGCGCCGGCTACGTGTTCTCCCAGGGACCCGCACCGAGCAGGGCTAGTGGGGCAACCGGGACAGGGAGCCTTGTGGGACAAAGCGGCAGGGGCGCTGGTTTCCTGGGGCACATACAGAGCCGCTTTTATCCATAACCCCTGCATGCGGCCAGGGGGTCAGAGACACCCCGCTGCTCTGAACTGGAAAGACAGCAGAGTCTAAGTCCCTGCAGGCAGGGCTGGCTCCAGGCACCAGCATAACAAGCAGGTGCCTGGGGCGGCCAATGAAGAAGGGGGCGGCACGTCCAGCAGTTCTGTGGCAATTCGGCGGCGGGGCCGTCACTCCCTCTCGCAGCAAAGGACCTGCTGCCGAATTGCCGCCATAGAATGAAGCGGCGCTAGAGCTGCCACCGATCGCAATCGCGGCTTTTTTTTTTTTTTTTTTGCTTCTTGGGGCGGCAAAATCGCTAGGGCCGGCCCTGCTTGCAGGTATCTCAGTCTAGTCTCTGTCTCATCGCCGTGATGCCGGAGCACTGTGCCAGATGTGCACAATCTCCCCAGAGCGTCTAACCCCAGCTCCTCACCCCCGTTCCCGGGCATGGAGCTATTTCTCCCAGTAACCTCCCCTGGGCACCGGTTACTCTGTGGGAGCTGGATGCTGGTGTGAGGTCTCTGAGGCGCAGGGATGGGGCGTTTCCGCCGGCAGGGGCTGAGCACATGGGTCATTCTGCTCTCCTGTGGTAGGGACTCCACGACACAGACTGTCCCCTAGCCAGGCCTGTCCAGAGACATTTGGGGCCCTGGTCCCCATCCCCGCCCATTGCACCCCCAGTGCACAGATGTTTTGGGGGGCCTCTAAGCTTGACCCAGTACAATTGTCCCCCTTCCTCCCCCTGTCAGTCCTGTCCCCAGCCCCCCCTTGCTGCTGACAGTTCCATGCTCCGGGGCTTTGGCGTGTCCGCATGGAGAGTTGTGCCGGTGTGACCCGCGGTGCGAGTTTACACTGACAGCGTTAAATGGGCCCCGACTGACTGAACCGCCCGGAGCCGCTTACACGGCTGCAGCGTTCTCCTGGAGACCAGCCCTACGTCCTGGGGGGAGAGTCAGTCCCTGCGTCACCAGGGCCCAGCCCATGGGGGGCTGGATCTCAGCCAGTAGTTAATGGGCACCCGTGTGGGTCCCAGAGCACAGGTGCCAGGCGCTCTCGCTGGCCAGCACTGGAGAGCAGCTGGAGTTCGGTCAGTCCCCGGGGCTGGAGCCAGGCCTGGGGGTCGCACACAAGGGCCACGGGGGCAGGTCTTCCTGTGCCAGGCAGGGCAGCCTCCCACCCAGCCGGGGCAGGTATCCAGTGAGTCGTTCCCCCAGGCCTCGAACCCTGAGCTGGGAACTCCCTGAACAGGGGCCAAGGGGCTGCTCCGCATCCCTTCCTGGCAGCCAGTCCCTGCGGGTGGCCGGCCTGGTTCTGTGTCACAACAGGGGTCGGTTCTCTGCACCCCCCGGGGCTGTGATCAGTGAGTTTGCTGGGACTCTGTGAGGGGGCATTGGCGGGGGCAGGGGGGAGAGTCCTTCAAATGGACCCCCCCACCCCCCAGGCAGCTCCCAGCCTGGCCCCCTCCCCTGTTACCCGCTTTGCCTGCCTGCTGCTGTCTCCGGGGCTCCCCTGGGAAGGTGCTCAGCCTGGGAGGGGTAGGGGGAGACCTGTGAGCTCACCGGGGCCTGGCCAGGGCTTTATACCGGGCAATGGCCGCAGAATAAGCTCCGGGCTGTACAGGGAAGTGGTCACTAAACCGGAGTCTGTGGAATTTATCCCCTTTGTTTAAGACAGTGTGAAAATGGCACATCTTAGAGTCGATTCTGCCCAGCTGGAGGCAGCCCCCTCCCACTCCCCCGCCCAGCCCTCGGCGTGGAGGGATTCCCCTGGACACGTGACACTTGGCTCCCAACAAACAAGACCAAGATGCTGGGCCAGCTCCCCAGCGGGTGTCAGTCAGTGTCGTTTTACTGCACTGTGCTGATTGACAGGCCACTTGTGTACAGCCCCGAGCACCGCAGCGTCCCGGGCCATGATAGGCCCCAGGCACCCCTGTGATACAAATAATGAGTGGGAGAAACAGCCCATCGAGTGACGGTGTGTGAGAGAGGAGCCAGTGACCCCACATGTTGTACAGGTGTGTGAGAGAGAAGCCAGTGACCCCACACATTGTACAGGGCTGTGAGAGAGCCAGAGAATCTGGCCCTAAGATTTTACTGAGGAGCCCAAAGACCTAAAGCCAGAATCTGGACGTGCTTCGATGCCAAGGTTCCCTGGAGTGTCAGGTCTTGGCCTGTTCTCCACGTCTGTTCGGCACCCAGCACAATGGAGCCCGGCACCTGAGCGGGTCTCTGAGTGACACCAATTAAATACTAAATACTAAATACTAATAATACTTCGCCTTGCCCTATTTCTTATTGTTTGTGTAATTATTATCTGTACGAAGTCGCCAGCTTCATCGACTGTTCTCCCCGTTCAGCCAGAAACACTCAGTGACCCTCATTCCACTTGTAAAACAGCGTCTGTGAAATCCGCGCTGCGGGTGTGTTCTCCTCGGGGGGTTCTCATGTATCGTTTGTTGTTTCACAGCTCACTGGTGTGTCGTAGCTTAACCATCCCTGCACTGATATAACACATAGGAGAGATGCGTTGCTTGTCTCATGCTGACACCCTGAATGTTCCCTGCTGGGTTATGGCTGTAAGATGACCCTGCTCAGTCTGGCTTTGGTCTTTAATCCAAACTGGAAGCCGCTGCCCACCCGGGATCCAGTGGGGGAAGTGATATGAAATACTGGAAAACCTCCCGAGACCCAGCCCCAGGCCCCTGTGGGAGCCCTGAACAGCCCACAGTCCCGAGGAGACAATCAGCAGCTGTGACCAGGTGACAGAAAAGGCTGCTTGTGGCAGAACAGAAATGACACAAATTAGCTCAGGGGCTGTTCATTGAGTGGGGCCCGGCACAACCAGCCAATTGACCAGGCCTAGCAGCTCCGGGCCCCAACCGAGCACAGTGCCAGGGAGCACAACCCCCCTAACGCTACACAGCTCCCAGATTTATCTCCCTGAGGCTCAGACAAGGTGAGAAATTCCCAGCACCACAACCTCTTCCCCCCTCCCCCCCGGATCTGAGAGGCCAAATCCCGAGAAACCGGAGTCCTTCCCCGGCCCATCACATTTACTATGTGCCCCTCAAGGCCTCTAGGTGCCCGACAATGCCACTTCTCAGCACAGACCACAATGGTCTCCATGGAGAGACATCAGTGTCTGCCTCTGCTCCCCATGCCCATCACCTATAGCCCCACAGAGTGACCCCCCCAGTTCTGGGCACCGCATTTCAAGAAAGATGTGGTGAAATTGGAGAGGGTCCAGAGAAGAGCAACAAGAATGATTAAAGGTCTTGAGAACATGACCTATGAAGGAAGGCTGAAAGAATTGGGTTTGTTTAGTTTGGAAAAGAGAAGACTGAGAGGGGACATGATAGCAGTTTTCAGGTATCTAAAAGGGTGTCATAAGGAGGCGGGAGAAAACTTGTTCACCTTAGCCTCTAAGGCTAGAACAAGAAGCAATGGGCTTAAACTGCAGCAAGGGAGGTCTAGGTTGGACATTAGGAAAAAGTTCCTAACTGTCAGGGTGGTTAAACACTGGAATAAATTGCCTAGGGAGGTTGTGCAATCTCTATCTCTGGAGATATTTAAGAGTAGGTTAGATAAATGTCTATCAGGGATGGTCTAGACAGTATTTGGTCCTGCCATGAGGGCAGGGGACTGGACTCGATGACCTCTCGAGGTCCCTTCCAGTCCTAGAATCTATGAATCACTACACAACTGGGAAGCGTCCGACAGCAGAAGTGCTGCGGGACCCCCAGGCAGGAGCAGACCAGGCGGAACCCAACGCGGAGCAGTGGGCAGCAGAGAACAGCAAGCGCTGCACGTCCTGTGGGGGGACATGGCAAGGGCCAGCAGCCAGCCCATGGTGCCACATGCACTCACCGCAGGAACAGAAACCAGCGTGCACACAGACTCAGAAAGAACCCCGTGATGTCCCTGAGTGGGGAGCGCCAGGGACACGCCTAGCTGGGGTCTGTCGGCAGCACCCCGGCTGCACCGCGACAAGCAAAGGAAGATGGAGCTTGCTCCAGTGCCCCCGCTCAGCCATTCACCTGCCACACTGACAGCGGCGCTGCCTGCCAGGAGTGTGGTTAAATGTTTGACTGCATGTGTGTGTTCTCCTTGTGTGCTGCCCCCGCCCTGCACAGACAGCCGGCACAGCAGACCTCAAGCGAACCGCCCAAAGACCACAAGATCTGTTAAGGGACGAAGGCACCAGGCCAGGTTTATTGTCAACAAAGCACAGTAATAGCACCTGGCAGTCTCTACGAGGATACTAAGATGTATGCCTGTGACAATGGACACAGCTCAGTGAATGGAAGGACTTTCCATTCCCCCCTCGGCTGGGCCAAGACACTCTCTTCGAGATACCTCTTTATACCCAATACAAACAAGTTAGTACTGCCTCTGACATAGTTAGTTACTGCCCCCTGACGTGGCTAGTTATTACCCATCACCTTGTACATGTTGGTTTGATCAAAACATCTCTATTATGTAGTTATCCTGACCTTATCCTTTAGGAGGGGTCAGTGTGTTCCTGTTATCCTTGGGGAATGTGTCTGTACCATCCTTGCTATCGGGATAGGTTTGCAGGAGAGCTCTGTGCCTAGCACTTCTCAGGAAAGTGTGTTCTGCGAGATCAGCCCTGTCCTTGCCAGATTCTGTGAACTTGCAGGCAGAGCCTGACGTTTGCTCACAGCCTGACTTTTGCTAACTTTACTTTATATCAGCAAAGCTTTGCCCACTTCTTTAGCTCAGGCCTCATACCAGGCCTCTGATACAAGGGCTTATGTCTCAGGCTCTCATCCTACTACAAGGAGCTCTGCAAAACTGCACGGGGAAATCCCCCAAGTGCTGGACGAGAGCTCCTGGCCAACGTCCTGCCTCGGTGCCGCAATTTACATCGGCTCTGAACCGGCTGCCCCAGTGGCAGATCCCCTCGCAGAGCGATTGTCGCAGGCTCGCTGCAAACTCAGGCAGTGTCGCTGCACCAGGTACGTTCTGGCTGCGTGTTAAGGTTTCCAACAGCCCTAGGAGCTTGCAGCATTTGTACTAATGACAGCTCAGACCCTGCAGCCAGTGCTGAAGCCATGAGTGATTCGATAGCAAATCTCCCAGCCACGACCCTGCAGGGCCCTCAAATACTCACTGCAAATGTCCAGGAGCTGCACGCAGCAGCGCGCCTCCAGCCCAGACCGAGCCTCGTGCGCACGCGACCGCCCACCTCACAGCCAAGCAGAACCAGACGCTATTTCAGGCCCTGGCCGGGGAGGAACTGAAATAGCCGGTCAGAGGCAGCTCTGGGCTGCTCCCGGCTCTGTGGCTGCTTTCAGCTCCCAGCAGAGACAGGCCCAGCCAGACGTTCACCCTGCACCGCCCGTTATCCCGGCTTTGGGGGGCTGGGGGCTGCACCTTGGCGACTCGGCGCCCGGGGACAGAGACCTGCTCAGGGCAGCTCCCGTGTCACCGAGCGCCCTGCACAAAGCCCATGTCCCGGCCTGGAGCCCAGCAGCCCCTGGGGGGAGCACGGAGCCCCCAGAGCCCCCAGCCCAGTCCAGCCCCATGGGACCATCCGGCCCAGCGCTCCCAGAGCCCCTGCAGCTGTTTGCACCAGGCTAGTGCAGACCCCTTCCCTCTATGGGCCGGGAGAGGGGAGGGGTCTTGGCCCCATGTGGGGGAGCTGCTCCCCGGGGCGGGGGACAAGCAGCAAGTGCATGGCCCAGGACAGACACGGCTATTGTGGAGCAGGGTCTCCCCCGGCTCAGCCCTGCAGGGCCCAGCACAGCCTGGCCCCACGTCCCCACAAACATGTGGGTGGGGGGGTGGAGAGAAGCGGAAATCCTGTATTAGTCGCTCACCTCCGAGGTATGATGTGAAACTGACCCGGCTCCCCCGGCTCCCCCCCCCGGGACGGCTCAGTGCAGCCATGGCCCTGCGGATCGCGCTGCTCCTGTGGCTGGGGAGTGCCGGTGAGTACGGAGCCCCCGGCTGCCCCACGCCCTGGGGTCTGACACGTCTCTGGCCCCAGCCCCGGGCCGACCCGCATGGCAGCCGGGACCCGAGTGTAGGAGCTGGGACCCACCTGGCTCCCTGGGCGACCGCAGGGCAGGGCGATTAAATGACCCCCCCCCACCCGCACCTGCTCACCCTGCGGGGCCGGGGCTGAGCCAGTGACGGTCTGGGGGGGCCCTGCTCTGCGGGGGGTCGCTGAGACCCAGGACGGGGCTGGGGTTTGATGGGAGGGGCTGACTCCGGCAACAGGGACAGCCCAGGGGAGCTGCAGGCGCTGCCCGAACCCAGAGAGACGCACGGGTCTGGGCTGAGCTGGGATGGGGGCTGGAGGGAACAGGGGACGCAGCCATTGGGGGGGGGGCGTGGAGCAGAGGGGCAGTGAGTGGGGGCAGGGCCAGGAACAGGGGGACAGGGGTGAGTAGGGGAGGCAGTGAGTGGGTAGCGAGAGGGAGCAGTAAGTGGGGGGCCGGGGAACAGGGGACAGTGGGGGGCAGGGAGGCAGTGAGGGAGCCAGCAGACGAGAGTCTCTCAGCCCAAGCTGCGCTCTGATCTGCCCTTCTCTGGGGGCTTTTCAGGCTCCCCGATGCCAGCCAGTTCCCGTGCCCCGAATGCAGCGTCTCCGAGCGTCTCAGCTGCCCCAGAGACCAGCAGGGGCCTGGAGTTGCCCCCTGGGGGCATTGGCGCAGGTAGGGGCAGTGTGTGATGTTTCTGTGCAGTACAAGCTCCTGCCCCCCTGGGCTGGGCAGACACAGACCGGCCCATGGTCTCGCTCCAGAGACGCAGGCTGGTGCCTGGATCCACATTGAGTTTTAGCTGGGGTGTAACTGGGGGGTCCCGCTTTGACAGGGTTCAGTGTGGGGCTGTCGTAGCCTCCCCCCCCCTCCCGGCACCCCATGGCTGTTTCCCCCTCCTGCCCACGGGCCTAGAGGGGAACTGAAATAACCTGCCCCGGGGCGTGAGCTGACCAGCTATGGGGGGGCATCGGGCTGCAGGGACATGGGCTCGTCCCCTCTAGGGGGCACCAGCTCTGATCCAGCCCCATGGTGGGGACTGGTAGGTTCGGAGGTGGGGTTGGGGCGGGGAAATGGGATTTGAGAACTTTCCCCATCCCCTCGAGGTAAGGTCGCCAGGCGTCCGGTTTTCCACTCGGCAGCGCAGAGGGGCTGGCAGGCTCCCTACCTGGCTCCGTGAGGTTCCCGGAAGCAGCCAGCACGTCCCTCCAGCTCCCATGTGCAGGCCGCAGGGGCTCCCGTGGGGGCTCCGTGCACTGCCCTGCCCCAAGCACCAGCTCAGCAGCTCCCATTGGTCAGGAACTGTGGCCAATAGGAGCTGCAGGGGTGGCGCCTGTGGGCAGGGGCACCATGTGGAGCCTCCTGGCTGCACCTCTGCCTAGGAGCCGGTGGGATGTGACACTGCTTCCAGGCGCTGCCTGAGGTCAGCCCTGCCCAGACATCCCTCGCCCCATTCCACACCCCAACCCCCTGCTCCAGCCCAGAGCTCCTTCCCACACCTGAAACCCCACCCCACCCCAGAGCCCCCTCACACACCCCAACCCCCTGCCTCAGCCCGGAGCCCCCTCACAAAACCCAACCACCTACCCCAGCCCAGAGCTCCCTCCCACACCCCAACCCCCTGCCTCAACCCGGAGCCCCCTCCCACACCCCAACCTCCTGCGTCAGCCCGGAGCCCCTTCCCACACCCCAACCCCCTATCCCAGTCTGGAGCCCCCTCCCACACCCCTGTCCCAGCCCGGATCCCTTTCCCACACCCAAACCCCCTGCCCCAGCCCAGAGCTCCTTCCCACACCCGAAACCCCACCCCACCCCAGAGCCCCCTCACACAACCCAACCCCCTGCCTCAGCCCAGAGCCCCTTCCCACACCCCAACCCCCTGCCTCAGCCCGGAGCCCCCTCCCACACCCCAACCCCCTGCCTGAGCCTGGAGCCCCCTCCCACACCCCAACCCCCTGCCCCAGCCCAGAGCCCCTTCCCACACCCCAGCCCCCTGCCTCAGCCTGGAGCTCCCTCGCACACCCCAACCCCCTGCCTGACCCCAGAGGCCGCCCTCCCACACCGCAACCCTGGTGTGGGGGGGGTCTGTGAGCCAGGGGATCCCCTCCCCGTGGGAAGGACCAGGAGCCCCAGAGGGGCAGGGCCTCAGAGAAGGGATGGGGCAAGAGGTGAGGATTTGGGGCAAAGGGGTGGGACAAGGGTGTTCGGTTTTCTGTGATTAGAAAGTTGGCAACCCTGCCCCTGGGGGGCACCAGCTCTGATCCAGCCCCAGGGTGGGGACTGGCTGGCTCAGGGTGGGGGATGGGGTAGGGAATGGGACATGGGGCCTTTCCATTCTGGGGGGCGCCAGCTTCCACCCAGCTCCAGGGCAGGGGGCTGGCGGGCTGTGAGGGGAATGGGACACGGGCCTTTCCCCCAGGACCCCAGATCTGTATCGTGCTTCCCCCACAGCCGGCGCTTTCCTCGTCTCCACTGACCCCTCCCCGGTGACGGCGCTCCTGGGCTCCGACGTGCTCCTGACATGCAGCTTCCCCGCGGCCCCGCATGGGGCAGACGAGGGGGACGGGCAGCTGCGGGTGACCTGGTACTTCCAGGGCCAGACGCTGATGGAGCTGGACGGCATCGCGGTCACCACGAGGAAGGGGGCAGAGCTTTTTGCCCCGGAGCTGCCCAGGGGCAACGCTTCGCTCCTCCTGCCCCGCGTCACGCTGGCCGACCAGGGCCCCTACCGCTGCTCCATGCGCTACGGGGGGCGGCGCGGAGAGGGCAGCGTCCGCTTACAGGTGGCAGGTAGAGTCATGCCCCGGCCTCGCCCCGTGCTCCCGGCCGGGCAGGGCTGTGTCACTGGGCCCCTGACGAGCTCGGCCCAGCCCCGGGATGGCTGCAGGGCCACATTCTCTGGGGGGAGGTGAGCGAGTCCCAGGGCTCCCAGGGGGCTGGAGGAGCCACGGGGCCTTTGTGGAGGGGACGGGGCGGGTTTGGGGCTGCCAGCGCTGGCTGGTGGGAAAGCCTGCGATGGGGCCGACGCCCCAGGCTGCCCTGGATGGGGAGCAGGGACGGACACCGCGGGGGGCGCTGGACACCTGGAGAGCCGTTCCCAGCCCTTTCAGCTGTGACCTTCCACCCCAGCCGCTTCCCCTGCGACCTCCTCTCCCCACAGAGCTTCCCCTGCCCGGCTCGCTGGACTCCCCGTCTCTGTCTCCCCCAGCGCTGCTGCGGGTCGAGGTGCCCAGCCCCGTGGTGCGGAGGGACGAGGACAGCGCCCTGGTGTGTTGCGTGCGGGGGTTTTACCCCCAGCACATCGCAGTGTCCTGGCTCCGGGACGGGCAGGAGCTAAACGCCTCCTTCGTCTCTGCCGCGCGCCAGGGGCACCGGGACAGGACCTTCAGCCTGGTGACCGTCTACAGCTTCAACCCCATGGAGCGGGATCTGGGGGCGCTGTTCTCCTGCCGGGCACGGCACCCCCTGCTGAACCAGTCTCGCCAGGCCGACTTCCGGATCGCCTTCAGGGGTGAGGCCTCAGCCCGTCTGCCCCGTCCAGGGTGGGAGAATCCCCCACGACCTGCCCCCCAGCCCTGGGGCTCCTGGACTTTCCTTTGGGGAGGGGACCCCCAGTTCTCAACTCCCCCCAGCTCTGGGCTCCCGGCCCTTCCCACGGAGAGGGGATCCCCCGGCTCACAGACCCCCCCAGCTCTGGGGCTCCCGGCCCTTCCCACAGAGAGGGGATCCCCCGGCTCACAGACCCCCCAGCTCTGGGGCTCCCGGCCCTTCCCACAGAGAGGGGATCCCCCAGCTCACAGACCCCCCCCCAGCTCTGGGGCTCCCGGCCCTTCCCATGGAGAGGGGAT
>NW_020664957.1:86602-90926 GCF_002925995.2 Terrapene triunguis | reverse complement strand
CCCCCCCCCCCCACCAGGGTTAATTCTATGCTCCAACCAGAACCCCCTTGTATCATTTCACCCCGTTACTCCTGGCTCTCCCCTGCACTATCCCTCCCTCCCCCCCATCTGGAGCCCCCCACGTCAGAACCACCCCTCCCATACCCATGTGCCGAGTTAGAGTCACTGACCCCTGTGATCTCCCCCTGCCGGATCCTGTCGGGGTCTCTGCGCTCCCCGGTAAATAACCGACTCACGGCTGGGGCGCCCCCACGTGGCTGGACGTGGCATATCGGGCTCTCCTCGGCCAATGCCCCCTGCCAGCCGTCGCTCTGGCTCTGCCGCGGTCTCCCTTCTCCTGACCCCGCTCTCCGTCCAGTTCACGTTTTACTGCTGCCCCTGCCAGGGCAACCAAAGACCAACGAGTACCAGCCCAATGTCCTGACAACAGGGCTCCGGGTTGGCTCGGGGGGCCCCTGGGCCTCACACCCTGCTCTGCGGGCGCTCGCTCACCCTCATCCTCTGCCTGTTCCTCCATTGGACCCCCCTCCCTGGAGGGCCAGATCCTGCCTTTACCTCCCCACTGGGGCTTGTTCCCCCTGCGGCTGCTCCAGGGGCCTCCTGGCCGCTTATCGACTTCGCTACTCGGGAGAGGAGCCCAGAGCCGCCCCCAGCCCCCCAAACTCTCGAATCCCAGACAAGGGCAGCGTTCCTCCCGCAGCCCCTTCTGCTCCACACTTCCTGCCTCCGTAGCACCCGGCCCCTCTCCCCTCGGACTCAGCTCAGCTGGGCCAGCCCTCCGCCAGGTGCAGCCAGGTGGGTAACAGGCCGGCCCACATTAACCCTTTCAGAGCCAGGATGGGGCATGTACCCCTCACGACCCCCTCTGGCCCCCACTCTGGTGCCGGGGGTAACACCTGGGCTCCCGTTGGCAGGCACGTCCCGGGGGAATCTCCTGTAGTGTCCATGAGCCGGGCGGGGAAACCCCCAGGCGTTTCCCCAGGGGCTGGGCTCAGCTCCCTGGCTACGCAGCAGGTCACAGGGACCACGGCAGGAGCAGGGGGGGCAGAGGTGCAGGGCGACTCTCTCTCTCACCTGCTCCCTTTGCCAGGGCCGGAGGAGGAGCTCGGCCGCCTGGAGCCGGGGCTGAGGATCTTGCTGTGGACGCTGCGAGGGGTTCTCCTGCTGGCCATGGCGCTGGGGGGCTGGAGCTGTTACTGCTCTGCGAGGAGGCGTGGGCAGGTAAGGGCTAAGGGCAGAGGCCCCTACGGGCGAGCACAGCATCGGTACTGGCACGGCCCTGCCGGGACGCCAGCCCTCGGTCTGGTGACACGAGCTCACGGCAGGAAACCAGTTCCTTGGGCAGGGAGACGCTTCCCCGAGGACGTGGCTGCATCTCCCCTGTGGGGTAACTGGTCCGAGGGACCTGCCAGAGCTCTGCCCACCCAGCGCTGCCAGCGACCGTGTCCCCCTCTGCCTAGGCTCTAACGCTCTCCTTGTTGCTGGCACAGGTGCGGGAGTCGATCTGGACCCCCCGACGCTGGAGATTACCGTGGGGCGCAGCCAGAGGAAGCGGCAGAGGGACAGGCGGTGCCGTCCCTGCTGAGCAGCTAGAGAAGGGGATGCCATGAGCACGGCCCATGGAGCTGCCTGTGCATCGCGCCTCATTCTCACTGGGGCCCCAGCTGAATTGCTGATGGGTCCATCCCTGCGTCTGTCGGTCCTGTCTCCCCCGCGAGGTCGCAGCAGCATCCCTGCTCCCCGAGATCTGGGTGTCAATAAAAGCTGCCCATCCCCCTCCCTGTGCGGCAGACGCAGGATGCCCCTGTATCCCCTCTCTGTCGCTTTCATGCAAACCCTTAGATTCAGCCCCACAGGGCCTTGCTCCAGTCCCTGACTCCTGCGTGTGGCTGGAATGTGGTTCCCCCCTCGCTCTGACCCCCACACAAATGGCTGGTCAGTGCCCGGACCAGAACAATAAACTGTCTCACTGGACTCCATGGGTTGTGCTGTGGTGGTTAAATTCCCGGCAGGTTGTGAGGGGCCCTTACCCTGCACCCCCTTGAAGAGGATCAGCGACCCCAACACCTCGAATGGGGTCGGGCTGGGTTACAAGACAGGAAATGCTGCCTGTGGGAGGAGTCCCTTTAATACGCAGAAGGAAGGTTCCATGGCCCTTGGGGTGATGGAACATTGGGGACAGGAAGGTTCCATGGTCCTTGGGGGTGATGGAACGTTGGGGACGGGAAGGTTCCATGGCCCTTGCGGTGATGGAACGTTGGGGACGGGAAGGTTCCATGGCCCTTGGGATGATCATAGAATCATAGGACTGGAAGGGACCTCGAGAGGACTCGTGGCAGGACTAAGTATTATCTAGACCATCCCTGGCAGGTGTTTGTGGCGGAATGTTGGGGGCGGGAAGGTTCCATGGCCTTTGGGGTTGTCAGGGTTCTCTCCCCACTCTAAACTCTAGGGTACAGATGTGAAGAAGGACTGAATGACCCATCCCAGCTGGGGATGTTCCAGAGACTTGATTGGAACCTTCAGTTTATTGCATTTACTCCATCAAAAACTGGAGTGTCTACGGGAATTGCTTGTGTGACTTGTGGTTAGCCAGTGGGGTAAAACCAAAGTCCTCTCTGTCTGGCTGGTCTCTCAAAGGTGATGAAATATTCAGCAATATCACTGGATTCATCATACTGTGGACATAGTTGCTCCCATTTGTGGATTTTTGGGGAAGGATTGTTAGGGTTATTCGGTAGACCCATCTTAGCCCTTTCCAGATCTAAGCGCTTCAGCTCTAACTCTGTATTAAAGCATTTCGCCTCTGCCTCAAAGCATTTTGCCTCCATCTGTCTTTCATGTTCTTTCTGTCTCTCTTCAGCTTCAAATCTGGCTAATTCTAGTTTTTTCTGGACATCACTTTCTGTCAGCCTAGCCTTCCTGCGCTTAGCCTAGCCTAACCCGAGAGCTAGAAAGAAAAAAAAAACAGCTTGTGAATTCCCTTGCAGGACTTAACTACTCTGCCCTGAGGCAGAGAAAAAAAAACCTCCAGCTGCTCTCAGCTAAAAGAAAAAAAAAAGTGTCCTTTTAAAAAAAAAAAAATCGCCCTGCTTTCCAAGCAGCCAAAAGAAAGGGGGAAAAAAATCCTTTTAATATCCTGAGGTTTGTGCTTCTGGTTCAAAATGATCCCATCGCTCTGCCACCATGTCAGGGTTCTCTCCCCACTCTAAACTCTAGGGTACAGATGTGGGGACCCGCATGAAAGCCCCCCTAAGCTTATTTCTACCAGCTTAGGTTAAAAACTTCCCCAAGGCACAAATTCCTTCCTTGTCCTTGGATAGGTACTGCTGCCACCACCAAGTGAGTTAGACAAAGATTCAGGAAAAGGACCACTTGGAGTTCCTGTTTCCCCAAAATATCCCCCCAAGCCCTTCACCCCCTTTCCTGGAGAGGCTTGAGAGTAACCAAGGTGAGCACCGACCAGCCCCTTGGGTTTTTAGGACACTAAAAACCAATCAGGTTTTTAAAAAACAGAACTTTATTATAAAGAAAAAGTAAAAGAAGCACCTCTGCAAAATCAGGATGGAAGGTAATTTTACAGGGCAGTCAGATTCAAAACACAGAGGATTCCCCTCTAGGCAAAACTTTAAAGTTACGCAAACAGGGATAAACCTCCCTCTTAGCACAGGGAAAATTCACAAGCTAAACCAAAAGATATTCTAATGCATTTCCTTGCTATTACTTACAATTTCTGTACTTTTAGATGTAACATTCAGTAGGAGCTGGATTACTTGCTTGGTCTCTCTCTTTGTCTCCCGAGAGAACAACAACAGCCCCAACAAAAACCTTCCCCCACAGATTTGAAAGTATCTTCTCCCCTTATTGGTCCTTTTGGTCAGGTGCCAATCAGGTTATTTGAGCTTCTTAACCCTTTACAGGTAAAGGAGGGATTTTATGCTACCCGGAGCTATATGTTTATGACAGGGGTGATGGAATGTTGGGGGCAGGAAGGTTCCATGGCCCTTGGGGTGATGGAACATTGGGGGCGGGAAGGTTCCATGGCTGCTGGAAGTGACAGCTGTCAGTCAGAAGCAATGGGGGCAGCGGGGCAGCTGGAGAGAGGGGGGGTCACAAACCTGTGAGCAGGGCCAATGCCCCAGGAGAACCCAAGGGGTTTGTTACCATGAGAGCAACCGAGTTCCCAGCCACAAGGAAGTGTGACTGGGGCAGCACTAGGACCTGCCAGCGAGGAACAGGACCACGGCACAGCTAACTAGCCAAACATCCTCCCTGCTGTCCCCGTCCCCCGCGCCCGTCTGCCACCTGAACCACGGCACGGCTA
>NW_020664957.1:81581-86592 GCF_002925995.2 Terrapene triunguis | reverse complement strand
TCTCTCTCAGCTCCGTCCGGTCCCTGGGGGGACCCTCTACACCAGGGGCGGGCAAACTTTTTGGCCTGAGGGCCACATCGGGTTTTGGAAATTGTATGGAGGGCCAGTTAGGGGAGGGGGGCGTGGCCCGGCCCCCACCCCCTATCCGCCCCCCCACTTCTGGCCCCCTGACGGCCCCCCCGGACTCCTGCCCCATCCAAACCCCACTCCCCCCTGATGGCCCCCCTGCGCCCCCTGCCCCACCCCCCCTCCCTGTCCCCTGCCCCCCCCCGGAACCCTCACCCCAGACTGCCCCCTGCCGCCCCATCCAACCCCCCCCCCGCATTCCTGACTGCCCCCCGGGATATTGCACCCCACTGGATATTGCAGTTCCTAGTACACAGATTTCACCCTTGAAACCTGGGCCAGTCCCCTCAGTTGGGGTTTTCAGAGTGTCCTTGTTGCTTGCAGCGTAGGCGGGGGGAGGAGAAAGGCCCAGCGTGGGGTCCCTGTGTCTGTTTCATACCCTCAGTCCATGTGCTTGGGACACAGAGTCCAGGCCTGTCTGGGGCGTTGCTGAGTCCCCAGGCCAGGCTGAGCAATTCCCCTGGTGTGGCCTCAGGCAGGTGAGTCATCTCATTGTAGCTCCCTTGCTGGACAATGGCTGGTGATGGGCTGTTTCACATCCTGCCCGGGCGCTGGTTACTTTCCTTGCTGTTGCCTCTGGGGAGCTAATATGTGGGCGATTCCCCAACTCACAGCATGTTTTAGTGACAACCACACAACACAATCTCATAACTTCATATGCACTAAAGATACACATCTAGGGATAGAGAAACGACTCTCAGCAGATCATAACCTTTCCCCTGATACCTTACAAGGCCTGCTTTCTATGTGAGATCATGATTATATAAAAATGAGGACTATGGGGGTTCCAGGATGCTCCCCCAAGGTAGAGAATGTCACACCCACCTTATAGTAATTTAATCTAGACCACATTTCTCTGGTTTGCTTATGAGACTGTCCTGTGGGACTGTGTCAAAAACCTTACCAAAAATCAAGATATATCCTGGCTAGTGCTTCCCCCCTAATTACTAGACCAACAACCCTGTCTAAAAAGGAAATGATGGGCTGTTATAGAGGATAAGAACATAAAAGCGGCCATACTTGTTCAGACCAAAGGTCCATCTAGCCCAGTGTCCTGTCTTCTGACAGTGGCCAATGCCAGGTGCCCCAGAGGGAATGAACAGAACAGGGAACCATCAAGTGATCCATCCCTTGTCACCCATTCCCAGCTTCTGGCAAACAGAGGCTAGGGACACCATCCCTGCCCAGCCTGGCTAATAGCCAACGATGGACCTATCCTGCATGAATTTATCTAGTTCTTTTTTGAACCCCTGTTATGGACTTGGCCTTCACAACATCCCCTGGCAAGGAGTTCCACAGGTTGACTGTGCATTGTGTGAAGAAATACTTCCTTTTGTTTGTTTTAAACCTGCTGCCTATTAATGTCATTTGGTGACACCTAGTTCACGTGTTATGAGAAGGAGTAAATAACACTTCCTTATTTACTTTCTCCACACCAGTAATGATTTTGTAGACCTCTATCCAATCCCCCCTTAGTCGTCTCTTTTCCAAGCTGAAAAGTCCTAGTCTTATTAATCTCTCCTCATATGGCAGACACTCCATGCTCCTAATCATTTTTGTTGCCCTTTTCTGAACCTCTTCCAAGTCCAAGATATCTTTTTTGAGATGGGGCGACCACATCTGCACGCAGTATTCAAGATGTGGGTGTACCATGGATTTATATAGAGGCGTTATGATATTTTCTGTCTTATTATCTATCCCTTTGCTAATTGTGACGAAGTTGGGGATTTTTGTAGTGTTTTACATGAATAGTGTGTGCCTCAGTTTCCCTGCGTGCTGCATGTTTAACAAGGTGGTGGGAGAGGGTTTGTTGTTGCAGAGGACCAGGTGTGACCTCGCCTGGCAGCCGGGACCCCCAGACAACGGCCTGGAGATGGGGAACCCCAACAACTGGTGACCGGGTGACTAAGAGGCCTTTAATGATACCTCAATCTGGGACAGTTCCTCAGATCTGTCACCTAAAAAGAATGGCTGTTTTGAGACTCTCCCTCACATCCTCAGCTGTAAAGATCGATGCAAAAAATTCATTTAGTTTCTCTGCAATGGCCTTATCATCCTTGAGTGCTCCTTTAGCATCTCGATTGTCCCGTGGCCCCACTGGTTGTTTAGCAGGCTTCTTGCTTCTGATGTACTTAAAAATGTTTTTGCTGTTACTGTTTGAATCTTTGGCTAGCTGTTCTTCAAATTCTTTTTTGTCCTTCCTAATTATATTTTTACACTTCATTTGCCAGAGTTGATGCTCCTTTCTATTTTCCTCACTAGGATTTAACTTCCACTTTTTAAAGGATGCCTTTGTGTCTCTCACTGCTTCTTTTACTTTGTTGTTTAGCCACAGGGGCTCTTTTTTGGGTTCTCTTGCTATGTTTTTTAATTTGGGGTATACATTGAAGTTGGGCCTCTATTATGGTGTCTTTAAAAAGTTTCCACGCAGCTTGCAGGGATTTCACTTTTGGTGCTGAACCTTTTAATTCCTGTTTAACTAACTTCCTCATTTTTGTGTAGTTCCCCTTCTGAAATTAAATGCTGCTGTGAGCTGCTCTAGGAATTGTTTGGGGCAGTTCTATGGCCCGTGTTACAGATACGCCAGAGCCCTGTGGGAGCAGAGAGGGGTGGGGACGGGTGTGCCAGCCAGGAGGGGTGGACTCTGCCTAGGGGTCCCCAGACTGGTTTAGCCTGTTCCTCCCACTGTTCAAAGACAAAGCTAAATAGGTTTCATTAGGAGCCTTTTGTTATGTTAAATGCTCAAATGGGAGCTGAAATCGCTTGTGGTGGGGCAGTGTCTCTGCCCAGCCTGCACAGAGCTGAACATCACTAGAGACGGCTGTGCAGAGGTCACAGCAGAGAGGCAGGCGGCAGCAGAAGGTGACTGGCAGTCGGCTGGCCAACGAGCGGCTGGTGAGGCGCTGAGCAGAACGAGCAGAACTGTGGCTGGCAGGACGGCTAGCAGAAAGGAGCCGTGGCTGGCGGGGCGGCTAGCAGAGAGGAGCCATGGCTGGCCAGGGGGCTAGCAGAGAGGCACCGTGTTGGGGGGGGGGGGGCCAGCAGAGAGGCACCGTGGCTCGCAGGGTGGCTAGCAGAGAGGAGCTGTGGCTGGCAGGGGGACCAGCCAAAGCAAGTGCTCAGAGGGGGGAACAAGCCAGGTGCCTTCTCCCGGGTGGGAGGGGAGCTCACACAGACGCGGGGTCCTCACTGACCAGGGACCCCCCTGTGAGTGGGGTGCGGTGGAGGGAAACGGGAGGGGTACAGGAAAGGAACTGGGGGTTGTAGGTCTCAGGAACACGAGGGGGAAGTTCTGCTCCATGCACTCTGGGGCGGGCGTCCTGCTCACAGCATTATGTGTATGAATCCTGCTTGTGGCATTTTCCTAATTAACACCGGGCGACTTCCCTCCTCTCGTGAAAAGTGTCTTTTCTACACTCAGACTCTGTGTGTGCGAGGGGGGACTTTTGCCTCTCAGAGGCGCCCGGGGTGGGGTGTAATTTCCCCAAGTTACTGGCTGGGGGCTGGAGACGGTTCTGTGCTGTGTCGGTGCAGAGGAACCCCTAGATATTGAACCCGGCTCTGGTTGCTGCCGGCTCCACCTGGCAGAGGGGTTACAAGTTCAACCCGTCTTTGCGTGGCCAGCTGGCTTCATGGGGGTGTGACGGTGCTGCCTGTGGGAGCCAGCTGAGGTCACTCAATCAGGGTGAACTGCAAACAGAACGGGGCAAACAAACCCCAAAAGCTGGTGGATCTTCCAATACTTAGATTTCCCAACCAGCCCAAAACAGCCTCTGTATTACCTCACTGGTTACTCAGAGTCCAAACAACACAGTTCCCTTAAAGTACCCAGCCTCAGGCCTCCATCCAGACACACCTGATGATGATTCCTGACAATCTTATCTCATCATATAAAAGAAAAGGTTCTTCCAACCCCAAAGGATCAGCCACACACCCAGGTTCAATTATAACTTAGATCTCACCCAAAATACACGCTAATAGTCAATTCTTATTAACTAAGCTAAAATTTATTAAAAAAGAAAAGCGAGAGAGTGTTGGTTAAAAGATCAATATACAGACAGATGTGAATTCAATTCTTGAGGTTCAGAGACATAGCAGAGATGAGCTTGTAGTTGCCAAAAGTCCTTTTAGAAATAGTCCATAGGTTATAGTCCAATGTCCATATTCAGGGTGGCTCCAGTCAATGACTGGGGATCTCAATCCTTGTGGCTTAAGGTTTCCCCCTCTTGAAACCCAAAGCAGATCTGAGAAGAAGAAGGATCGTGTCCCAGGGTTCTTAAACATTTCCAACAGCCTTTCGGCCTGAGAAAACAATAGGCTTAACTCTCCTTCTCCCAAACATCCTGGCAATTAGCACAGGGTAATTTACTCATTAAACAGTTCAGATACAGGTTACCACAACCTTCAAAGAGACATAGAGACAATAATACTATTTCCCTCAAGTGTCTTCCTAAATGTTAATATTCCTGTTTTGATCTTTGAATCAAAGCTATAGCAATAGACAAGACTTGTTTGCTTACATCACAAGCCCTGAGCAAACATCTACCCTTTTACCTCTAACAATGCAGACTTGCATTTCAAAGCTCTATTCGTTTACAGATCTTCCTAACCAGTCTAGGTTCACCCATGGGTCAGGTCAGTCTGAGTTAATTAACTCTTTCTGGCCCTGTAACCCTCCAATGAAATATTATATTACACTCATAACGTCACAGGGGGCTGGACTGAAGGTGAAGGTTATTTACTGATCTTTGTGCAGGGAGAAATCTCAGCTGCAAAGGACACGGCCAGCAGCTCGGACGGGATCAGGCAGGACCCAGCCTGCGCCTTCGGCCAGGGAACCCTGAGCCAGCACCCCCAGAAACCAGCCTGCTCCCCCGGCTACATC
>NW_020664957.1:77206-81571 GCF_002925995.2 Terrapene triunguis | reverse complement strand
GGCTACATCCCCCAGCACCCCCAGAAACCAGCCTGCTCCCCCGGCTAGGAATCCCCCCTTGCAGGATCCCAAGGGGCCCCTATCCCGAAGCAGGGCTCCCCACCCTGCACCTTGGCATGGCAGCGCCAGAGAACTACACTAAGGCCTTGCAAGAATCCCAGGACGTCTTCCACCGCTTCCCCCTCCAGCTAGTCCACGGGATCCCGCTCATGGAGCCCATCGCCCAGCAGTGGGGCCCCATCGAGAACTTCCAGGCCCGGCCTGACGACCTCCTCATCTCCACCTACCCCAAGGCAGGTAAGAGACCAGCCCTGGCCTCCCCCAGCAGGGGGCGCCGTGGGGAGTGGGGCAGAAGCACTTGCAGTGGGGAGAGCTGCCATCTACTCCAGCCCAGCCTCACCCAGCAGGGGGTGCTGTGGGGAGGGGGAGGGGCACGGGAGGGGCACTGGCTGTGGGGGGAGCTCCCGGCTACTCCAGCCCTGACCTCGCCCAGCAGGGGGCGCCGTGGGGAGGGGGAGGGGCACTGCTCCCCTAAGAACATAAGAACGGCCGTACTGGGGTCAGACCAAACGTCCATCCAGCCCAATATCCTGTCTGCCGACAGTGGCCAGTGCCAGGTGCCCCAGAGGGAGTGAACCTAACAGGCAATGATCAAGTGATCTCTCTCCTGCCATCCATCTCCACCCTCTGACAAACAGAGGCTAGGGACACCATTCCTTACCCGTCCTGGCTAACAGCCATTAATGGACTTAACCTCCATGAATTTATCCAGTTCTCTTTTAAACGCTGTTATAGTCCTAGCCTTCACCACCTCCTCAGGCAAGGAGTTCCACAGGTTGACTGTGCGCTGTGTGAAGAACATCATCCATTTATTTGTTTTAAACCTGCTGCCCATTAATTTCATTTGGTGACCCCTAGTTCTTGTATTATGGGAACAAGTAAATAACTTTTCCTTATTCACTTTCTCCACATCACTCATGATTTTATAGACCTCTATCATATCCCCCCTTAGTCTCCTCTTTTCCAAGCTGAAGAGTCCTAGCCTCTTTAATCTCTCCTCATATGGGACCTGTTCCAAACCCCTAAACTCCCAGCAGGGGGTGCTGTGGGGAGGGGTGCTGGCTGTGGGGGGAGCTCCTGGCTACTCCCACCATGGCCTTGCCCAGCAGAGGGTGCTGTGGGGAGGAGGAGGGGCGCTGTGGGGTGGGGGAGGGGTGCTGCTCTCCCAGCAGGGGGCGCTGTGGGGAGGGGGAGGGGCGCTGTAGGGATGGGAAGGGGTGCTGCAGGGGGCACCATGGGGAGGGAGGGGGCGCTGTGGGGTGGGAGAGGGGTGCTGTAGCATCATATCCAACAACTGCCCCTTGCCAAGGGTTCTGGCCCAGGCCGCCTGGGCGTGAGCGCGGATGGGGGTGTCTCTCTCTGTGACTGTCTCTCTGCAGGGACCACATGGATGCAGGAGATCGTGGACCTGATCCTGGTCCAAGGAGACGTGGAAAAAGCCTGTCGAGCCCCGACCCACATCCGGATCCCCTTCCTGGAGATCTGCTCCCCTCCCCCAGTGCCCTCAGGTGGGTGCCTCCGATCTGCCTGCCTGGGGGCAGGGCAAGGCTGCAACCCCACCACGGCCTTGCTGGGCTCCCCCCCAGGGCTGACGCCCCCTCTGGTCCCGTCTCTCGCAGGCGTGCAGCAGCTGGCGAATGTTCCTTCCCCCCGAGTCATCAAGACCCACCTGCCCTTCCAGCTGGTTCCCAAGTCCTTCTGGGAGAATAGATGCAAGGCAAGAGACACTCCCCTGTCCCCCCCTCACAGCCCTGCCAGTGCCTTTCACTCCCGACCCGCAGTCATGTTGTTCTCTCTTCCCCAGGTGATCTACGTGGCCCGAAATGCCAAGGATAACGTGGTCTCTTATTACTTCTTTGACCAGATGAACAAGACACAGCCCGAGCCGGGGCCCTGGGAGCTCTATCTGCAGATGTTCATGGATGGGAAACGTTAGTAGTGGGTGAGAGGGTTCAGAGCTCCACCTCCCTCCCCACCCCTTCCTAGGCTCTAGGGGGCCTAAGGGATTGTGGGTGTGATGAAGCTCCATTGGTTCCAAACCTGAGGTTTCCCCCGTCGGGGTATACGGACCGGTCCTTACCTGCTGGGGGAGGCTAGCAAGGCATTCTGGCAGGAGTCCATACGGTGACCACATCCTGTGACCTCTGCCCCAAGGGATTATGGTCATGTCAGCTTGTCCTCTCTCCCCACAGTGGCCTGGGGCTCATGGTATGACCACGTCTGTCGATACTGGGCCGAACGGGCCAATCACTGCATCCTCTACGTCTTCTATGAGGACATGAAAGAGGTGAGTGTGGAAGGAGGGGACGGGGGGCGAGGGGCAGTGACGCTGCCCAGGGGTCTGAGTCACCTCGCTGCCGCCTGCCCTTAGCATGACGGAGTTGTGTCTGGCCCTGCCGGCGCAGACCCTGACCCCTTAGAGCACCTCTCTGGAGTTACCAGCCCCGATCCCCTGCACACTCCCAGCGCTTACCGACCCCAGAGTCAGAACCCACCGGCTTGTCAAATCCCCTCCGGCTCCCCGCTCCACTTCGCTCGGCACGTGTAGACACAGCGATAGTGGGAACAACTTTAGCATCGAAGAAGAGAGAGTCGTGATAAAATGAGAATATTGGAAACAGCTACAGATTGAAAAAAGCATAACCTGCTTTCTCAGGGGCGGCTCCAGGCACCAGCAAAGCAAGCAGGTGCTTGGGGCAGCCCATTTGCAGGGGCGGCAGGGATCCAGCCTGGGAGCTGAGAACCAGCAGGGGGCCCTGGGAGCTGTAGTTCCTTGGTTAGCTCCCTGCCTATAGAGCCAGCCCTGGAGCAGGGAAAGAACTACATTTCCCAGCATTCCCTCGGCCACTACCAACAGGAAAGAGGGGGAGGGAGGGAGGAAGCTGAGACCCCATGCTGCAGCCTGCTGTGAATGGAGAGCTGCACTGGGAGCAGGGATTCCATGTTTTAACATTCAAAAAATAGGACACTCCACGGGGAGGGAGGGTAGCCCAACACTGCCCCCATCCACTCCCTCCGACTGCCCCACACAGAAACCCCAACCCGTCCAACCCCCCCTGCTCCCTGTCCCCTGATCACCCCCTCCTGGGACCCCTGCCCCAACTGCCCCCCAGGACCCCACCCCCTACCTGTCCCCTGACCAACCCCTGGGACTCCCATGCCTATCCAACCGCTGCCTGTCCCCTGACTGCCCCCCCCGAACCCCTGACCCATCTAACCCCCGACCCATCTAACCCCCCCTTCTCCCTGCCCCTGACTGCCCCCCGAACCCCTGACCCATCTAACCCCCGACCCATATAACCTCCCCTTCTCCCTGCCCCTGACTACCCCTCCGAACCTCTGCCCCATCCAAGCCCCCAGCCCCCTTACCGTGCCACTCAGACCAGCGTGTCTGGCTTCGCGCAGAAGGTGGGGGGGGGGGGAGAGCCCAGGGCTGGGGCGGCAGGAGGTGTGTGTGGGAGGCAATGGTGGGGGGGAATGAGGGAGCCCAGAGCTGGGGCAGCAGGGGGTGTGGGTGGTGGGGGGAGAGCCCAGGGCTGGGGCAGCAGGGGTGTGCGGCGAGGAGCCCAGGGCTGGGACGGGGGGCAGCCAAAATATTTTTTGCTTGGGGCGGCAAAAAACCTAGAGCCGGCCCTGTGCTTTCTAGTGCCTCAGTTGACCTCACAAGGCATTCCCCTGCCTGTCTCCTGCAGGGTCGTTAATTCCAAGTCCTTCTCCCCGCATTTTCAATCAGTTTGGCATCACCCCAGAGTTCTGAAGAAACTCAAATATGACATTGCAGAACTGCTAAATGTGGCAGGTCACTTACCGCTTAAATCAGCCTCTGCCCCAGCTGACTGGAGGGTAGCTAACGTGATGCTGGTTTTTAAGAGAGGCTCCAGAGACGATTCTGGCAATCACAGGCCGGGAAGCCTGACTTCAGTACCAGGCAAGCTGGTTGAAACTATAGTAAAGAACAGAATTTATCAGAGACACAGATGCACATGCTCTACTGGGGAAGAGTCAACATGGTTTTAGTAAAGGGAAATCATGCCTCACCAATCTACTAGAATTCTTTGAGGGGGTCAGGAAACATGTGGACAAGGGGGATCCAGTGGATCTGGGACCTGGACTTTCCGGGTAGTTCTGCACTGCAATAAAATACCCCTGGGTGGCTCGTATCGCTGACTCGGGCTCATGGGGCTTGGGCTCCAGCCCAGGCTCTGTAACATCCCCCCCCCCCCCCCCCCCCCCCCGTGACGCCCAGAATCCGGGTGTCACACCCACCCGGCCAGGGGCGCGCGCGGCACGACCCCACCACCCACG
>NW_020664957.1:73756-77106 GCF_002925995.2 Terrapene triunguis | reverse complement strand
ACCCCCCCCCCCCCCCCCCGCCCTCCCCGTGAGGCCCAGAATCCGGGTGTGACGAACTGGGACTGGGTCTTAGGCCTGGTCTACACTACGAGTTTAGGTCGAATTTAGCAGCATTAAATCAAATTAACCCTGCACCCATCTGTGACGAACTGGGACTGTTCTTAATGTGGTCTGTGAATGCTGACAGGGGAGTGTGGCTAGGATAGTCTGCATTGGGGGATGGGAGACTGACCTACGGAGAATACCTGAGCATGTAACATGAGAACCCAGGAAGGGGTTAAAGGCCAGGTGACACCTTTGCCCGGGGAAACTGAACAAAGGCTGTGGGAGGGGTCGCTGAAGGCAGAGTTTCAGGAGCTGGCTGGTGATGTGGCTGGGAGGCAGACAGGGCTCTGACCTCCCAAGGGGGCTGGGGCACCCTGGGACCCCAAGATGGACTTATCTGAGGGGGGTCCTGTTGTCTGTGCCTGCAAGACCTGTCTTGGACTGTATTCCTGTCATCTAAATAAACCTTCTGCTTTACTGGCTGGCTGAGAGTCATGGTGAATCGCAGGAAGCCGGGGGTGCAGGGCCCTGAGTCCCCCATACTCCGTGACACCGGGCTCCAGCCCGAGCCCGAACGTCTCCGCTCCAGCTTTATAGCCACAGCCCAAGCCCTGCAAGCCCGTCAGCAGATGCAGGTATTTTACTGCAGCGGAGACACGCTCAGAAAACCTTTCACAAGGTCCCTCGCCAATGGCTCTTACACCAAGTGAGCTGTGATGGGATAAGAGGGAAGCTCCTCTCATGGGTTGGTAACTGGTTAAAAGACAGGAAACAAAGGGCAGGAAGAAATGGTCAGTTTTCACAGTGGGGAGGGATGAATAGTGGGGTCCCCCAGGGGTCTGTACTGGGACCAGCGCTGCTCAATATATTAATAGATTATCTGGGAAAAGGGTAACCAGTGAGGTGACAATGTTCAGTGTCTATACGTAACTCGTTACCTATCTCCATACGCCCATGGCCAGTGCAACACAGGCGTTCAGTAAAGACCTCACACCACGTCCCTGGGCGAACTCGTATGTAGCTACCAGACCCAAGGGACCCCTGTAACCCCATATGCCCCCCTGGGCCCTCGGCCAGTTGCCATCGGGAGGCCGCTGGGTCAGCATCCTTCTCCCCCACCAGGACCCGGCCCGGGAGATCCGCAGGGTCATGGACTTCTTGGAGGTGGAGCTGCCCCCGCAGGTGCTGGAAAAAATTGTCCAGCAAACGTCCTTCCAGATCATGAAGGAGAACCCCATGACCAACTACAGCAGTGTCCCCAGCACCATCTTCGACCAGACCGTCAGCCCCTTCATGCGCAAGGGTGAGCGGGGGGAAAGGGGACCTGGGGGTTGTGGGGAACCCGCCCCGCCCCCACCACTGGCTTTGTCTGGAAAGTTCCCTGTACCCTCGTCTGTAGCCCATTGGTACAGGGCCTGGGCGACTTGAGCAAGGTACTGTGGGTAATGCCTGCTTGGTCTGAAGCCATGCCTCATTACCTATAGTCCCTTGCAGGGGGTCATGCTCACTTGGCATTAGCTCCCCATAATGTCACAGGCGGGGGGCGAGGGGGGGGGTCGTGTCCTCGTAGCTCTTCCCAGGGATTCTGGGTAAGTCCTGTTGGGCTGGGTCCCCATGGCGTTCTTCCTGGCGGTCCTGTCCTGGGCCCAGTCGGCTGGGGAGCATGGTACGGCGGGGGGGGGGCTCCCTGGAGCTGGGGTCCCCTGCCTGGGGGTGGAAGGCACTTCCTGGGGAAGGGGCAGCTGCTGCTGCTGGTGGGGGGGGTCTCACCACTAATACCCCCCTCTCCTCCCCAGGCCAGGTTGGCGACTGGAAAAACCATTTCACCGTGGCGCAGAGCGAGGCGTTCGACGCCCATTACCAGCGCCGCATGGAGGGGACCGGCCTGCACTTCCGGACCCAGATCTAGGCCCCGCCCCGCGGGTGCGGACAGCCCCCCATGAACGGTGCTGCAATAAAAGTTTACCTCCTGACCACGGACATTGTGATACCTGGGAGGGGGTATCATGGGGTGGGGTGGGGTGGGGGCTGGTGCCGCAGGAAACTTCCCCTTCAGCCCGAGACAGGATGTCCCACCAGGGCCACCCTGGCCCCAATGGCGCCCCCCCTCCAAGTGTCCATCCCCCCTCCCCCCCGGGGCACAGGTGTTGCTGGGAGCGTGAGTCGCACCGCAGAGCTCACACGCCAGGAAGGGAAGTCCAGGGCACACTGTGGGGGTGGGGTCAGTGTACACACAGATCGATATGGGGGTGGGGGGGGCCGAGCTGCATTTCCTCCATGGTGCTGTGTAAATAGCAGTGAACTCAAGGTTGTTCTCTGTGAGCCAGGGAAAGGGAAAAGGGGCTTGGCTGGGAGGCCCTGCCAGCCCCACAGGAAAAGAGGGCGACTCTGGGGGGACAGATTCCATGGGGCTGGGGGTCTCCGCAGTCCCCTCGTCCCCAGACCCGCTAGCAAGCAAGGAGTGTAACCCTTTGACCTGAGCAGCTAGCCCCAAATCCAGCAGCTTGTTCCCGTTCGGAGCAGAACTCGGCGGCCGTCGGGGAGTTCTTTGATGCAGTTTTGTTTATTTAAAGACTGGACAAAGTCCTGTGTCGCGGAACGCAGAGAGACGCAAATCGCAGGAAGCTGTGGGGTGTGTGTGTGTGTGTGTGTGTTTGCTCAGAGCACCAAGACCGCTCTTCCCAGCCTGCACCCCACCCAAAAGCCTCTCCGCCTCTTTCTTCCAGGGGCAGACACCGCGCTGCGGCCGCTCCTCCAAGCTGGCTCTGATTCTCGCAGGCCTGGTCTACACTAGGACTTTACTCCGGCCTAGCTACAGCCCTCAGAGGTGTGAAAATCGACACCCTTGAGCGCCCGTTATACCAACCTCACCCCCAGCATAGACAGCGCTAGGTCGAGGGACGAAGTCTCCAATCGACCTGGCTACTGCCTCTCGGGGAGGTGGATACCGACGCCGATGGGCCAAGTCCTGGCGCACGCAGCGTCTTCACTGACGCGCTGGTTAGATAAGCCCCCAGCCTTTCAGTTTTGGGTCTGTTCTGGCTTCCCACAGCCACAGGCGCCCCTGACCCAAAACCATCCTCGGCACCACTCGGGCAGGCTGCCTTCGCCTTTGTCCTGTCCTGGCAGCCACTAACCGAAGGGTGAGTTCGCACCTGTCAATCTCAATAAGAATTGAAATCAACCCCTAAGGTGGTTTCACCCAACTGCTGTACTACGCCCCAGTGAAACGGACTAGCCACCCCCTGGGAAAGCCCCCCCCCCCATCCTGACACCCTAACGCAGGTCTGTAACTCCCCCCCCCC
>NW_020664957.1:41209-43756 GCF_002925995.2 Terrapene triunguis | reverse complement strand
TAATGGGGGTTGTGGGTCGGGGTTGAGGGGCACCGGAGAGGTGGGGGTGCAGCGGAGTAGCTCAGGGCTAACGGTGGGTTGGGGTTGAGGGGCCCCAGCCCCACGGCGCAGTTGAGTGACCAGCCGGCTCCGCGTGGGCCCTGGCCGCATGCTCGTGCTGCCCGTCCCGGCCTGAGGGGGACGCTGTGCCCGCGCCAACGCCCCGCGGATGGAGCTCGCGCTTGAGGCAGCAAAACAGGAAAAGCTGAGATGGTATCGGGGGGCGCGGCACACCCTGGAGACGCTGCCCCCCAGTGCCCAGCCCCACCGTGCCCCACGGCGACACCTGCTCCGGCCAGCCCCCCAGGGTCACCACTGGCCCCTTCACGACCTCATCTGCGAACCCCAGCGGGCCCCGGAGGGGAGATGCCTGGTCCAGGCCCTGTCTCCGGCCAGCGCCCAAGGCCCCCACTGAGCCTCGCCCCCACCTCCATCCCTGTAGGGGTCACAGGCACAAGCCCCGGCTGGGGGGCCACAGCCCCCCGTCTCCGGGAGTGGCCGCGCGGGGTCCGGGGAATAGCGCCGTGGGTTTGGGCCAGACACTGGAGATTTGGAGGAGCTGAGAGGCCCCCCATTCCCACTCCCCCCAGGAGAAGGGGGGGGATTTCACAGGCAGGGGGCCAAGCAGAGTGTGGCTCAGCCCCACAGGACAGGCTGGAGACCCCCCAGTCCAGGGCCCTCGCCCGGCCCCCGAGAGGGCCCCAGCCCCGAATCCAGCGCACAATAGGGTCACCCAGATGGCAGGCTGATGCTAGCAGCTGGGGGCGGAGGGGAGCGTCCGTGCATCTGGCCAGCCCCGGGGGACAGACGCCACGTCCGGCTTCCTGTGGCTGCAGCCGGGTGGGGGGGGGCCGGCACCTACCTGGGCCGTGGCACGTCCGGCGCTGGCTCCTCCGGCGCTGCCACCCACGCCGCGCTGCTCGCGCTCTCCCCCCGGCAGGAAGCTGTGGCGGGCAATGAGCTCCCGGCAGGAAGTCGTAGCGCTGAGTGAGCGGCAGGTGTGCGAGGTTCGGAGGGCCCCCCCCACAGGGGCACGAGGGCTCATGCTCTTGTGCAAGGGGGCGAGTGGCTCACCGAGGAGCAGAGCTCACACCCAGGGTAGGGGGGGGCAAATGCCCTCCCAGGGGGGAGCCGGGCCCGGCAGCACGGCCCGGAGTCCTGCCCCCCGGGACAGAGATCAGCAGCAGGAGACGTAACAAAGAGTTTAATGGGGTGAAAATATGGTGGCTGGACGGGGGCAGGACCCCAGCCCCCCACAATGCAATGGGGACCTGTATGACCTTGGGGGGCCTCACAGCCCACCCCCCCAAGGAATCCAAGGGCCCCCCCTCAGTCCCTAAGCCCCTCCCTGTGCCAGGGGCCTGTGGGTGTTCAGTTGGGGGTCCCTGGCTTGTCCCAGCCCAGGGTGCCCCATCCATGTCCCTGACCCCGTTTCCTTCACGGGGGGCTCCACGCCCACATAAAAACCAGCCCCCCAAACTGGCACAGTTCTGCCCGCCCTGAGTCCGGCCCGTGGGGGGTAATGAGAGTCTCTGCCCGGCCGGCGGCGCCCGGCCCCAGCGCCGGGGGTGTGTGTGGGTCTCAGATGAGGACACTGGAGACAGGCACTTTGGTGGATCGGCCGCGCTTCGGCACCACAATCCGCTCCTCCGGCTCGGTCTCCTCCGGCAGCAGGCCTGGCAGAGGGAGGGGGGAGAGTCAGGGGGGCTGACACGGTGGGCAGTGCTCGATGTGGGGGCACCGGGGCTGCAGCCTGGGCAAAGAGCTGCAGGTGCCATGGGGAATGGGGGCGATCTTGATTACCAAGATTTCGGGGCAGTGGGGGGCAGTGTGGGGCTGTATGTATCCTGGGCGCTCAGCTCGGCGGCAGCGTGGGGGGCTGGGGGTGCAGCAGGAGGTGACGGGGTTAGGGGGCAGCGGGAGGGGAGGGGGTTAGGGGGGGGGGGGGACGGACCCTGGGCGCTGAGCTCGGCCCGCTTGCAGTCGCCCTGGATGAAGAGGGCGGGTGTGGGAGGCCGGGGGGAGCTGCGGCAGGCGACGGGGTTAGGGGGCAGCAGGAGGCGATGGGGTTAGGGGTCTGGGGGGCACTGGAGGGCGCTGGGGGGACGTACCCTGGGCACTGAGCTCGGCCCGCTTGCGGTTGCCCTGGATGAAGAGGGCGGGTGTGGGGAGCCCAGGGGGGAGCGGCAGGAGGCAACGGGGTTAGGGGGCAGCGGGAGGCTGGAGGGCGCTGGGGGTCGGGGGATATACCCTGGACACTGAGCTCCGCCCGCTTGCGGTCGCCCTGGATGAAGAGGGCGGGTGTGGGGGCCGGGGGGAGCCGCAGGAGGTGACGGGGTCAGGGGGCAGCGGGAGGCGACGGGGTTAGGGGGCTGGGGGGCGCTGGGGGTCCGGGGACGTACCCTGGGCACTGAGCTCCGCCCGCTTGCGGTCGCCCAGGATGAAGAGGGCGGGTGTGGGGGCCGGGGGGAGCTGCGGGAGGTGACGGGGTTAGGGGGCAGCGGGAGG
>NW_020664957.1:28351-41199 GCF_002925995.2 Terrapene triunguis | reverse complement strand
GGGTTAGGGGGCAGCGGGAGGTGACAGGGTTAGGGGTCTGGGGGGCGGCTGGGGGGCGGGGGACGTACCCTGGGTGCTGAGCTCCGCCCGCTTGCGGTCGCCCTGGATGAAGAGGGCAGTGGCGAGGAAGAAGCCGCCTCCCAGCACCCCGGCGAAGGCGCTCAGCATCAGGGCGTATTGCAGGCTGTGGAACTCCAGCAGGTAGGACGGGGGGCGGCCCCGCTGGATCCTGTCGCTGATCTGGGGGGCAGAGAGGGTGAGCGGAGCCGTCCCACAATCCCCAGCAACCCCCCGGCGCTGCGAGCTTCCCCCCAGCAGTGCCGCTGCCGCGCACTCACCACGCCGATGAGGTAGGGGCTGCCGGCGTCGCCCAGCAGGTGGGACATGACGATCTGGAAGGACTCGGCCGTGGAGCGGCGTGTGGGGACCACGACGTACTGCGGGCGAGAGGGGCCGGGTCAGCACAGGCTCGGGGGGCCCTGCCCCCCATCCACCCCGCTGTGCGTCTGTCTGCCCCTGCCCCCTCCCCCGCTCTGTGTCCATCTGCCCCTGCTCTCTTCCCTGCTCTGTGTCCATCTGCCCCTGCCCCCTCCCCCGCTCTGTGTCCGTCTGTCTGTCCCTGCCGCCCCAGGTCGCTCCCAGGGGCCGCTAAGGGCCGCGCTGGGTGGGGGGGTCACTCCCAGAGGCCGGGGCAGCGCTGGCCCTGTGGCTCCGGACACGCGGCCGCAGGACGGACTCACCAGCAGGATGTCCGCCACGATGGCCCAGTTGAGGGACAGCAGCGTCTCCCCAATGAAGATAAACACCTGAGGGGGGAGGGAGCTGGTTACTAAGGCTAAGGACTCCCCCCGCCCTTCCCTGAGTCCTCCCTCCCCGGCCAACGCTGGGCACCAGGCTCACGAGTGTGTGGGGTGTCCACCCCCCAGCCCTGCTCCCCCCAGCCCCGGGCACCCCCCGGCCCCCGCCCCCCCCAGCCCCGGCCACCCCCCAGCTCCAGGCACCCCCCAGCCCTGCTCCCCCCGGCCCCGGCCACCCCCCGGCTCCAGGCACCTCCCAGCCCACACCCCCCACTGCCCCGGCCACCCCCCAGCTCCAGGCACCCCCCAGCCCTGGGTAAATCTGGGTGCTGGAGATAGGTGACTTGCTGAGCAGTTTTTGGTTAAAGTCTGCAGCTTTGGGGGCGTGGACCAGACCTGGGTCTGTGTTGCAGCAGGCTAGCATGTCTGGCTCAACAAGACAGGGTTCTGGAGTCCCGGGCACCCCCTGGCCCCAGGCACCCCCGGCTCCAGGCACCCCCCAGCCCTGCTCCCCTCAGCCCTGCTCTCCCTGGCCCCTCCGGGACTCACGTAGGTGGCGACGCTGCTGCCCTGGCCCCCCCCCAGCCCCAGGCACCCCCAGCCCCCGTCCCCCCCCGGGACTCACGTAGGTGGCGACGCTGCTGCCCTGGGCACACACCAGGGCCAGGAAGAGGAAGGGTGCGGAGCCCAGCAGGCCGGCGGCGCAGACCAGGGGGTCGGCCCGGGGGTTGGTTCTGCGGAGGCGCTTGGAGATCTCCACGCCCGCCCCCACGCCCAGGAACCCCGTCACACAGGTGATGAGCCCGAAGATCAGGCTGTGAAGACAGGGGGGTCAGAGGTCACCAGGGAGAGAACGGCCCCAATACCCAGGGGTCAGAGTTCAGGAGTCATCAGGGAGAGAACGGTCCCGACACCGGGAGTCAGAGTTCAGGGGTCACTGGGGAGGGAACGACCCCAACATTGGGGGGGTCAGAGTGCAGGGGTCACGGCAAGAGAACGGCCCCGACATTGGGGGGGGAGTCAGAGTTCAGGGGTCATTGCGGGAGAGAACAGCCCTGCCACCAGGGGTCAGAGTTTGGGGGTCACCAGGGAGGGAATGGCCCTGACACCAGGGGGTCAGAGTTCAGGGGTCATTGGGGGAGATAACAGCTTTGATACCAGGGTTCAGAGGTCACTGGGGAGAGACCGGCCCCAGCATTGGGGGTCAGAGTTCGGGGTCACTGGGGAGGGAACGGCCCCAACATTGGGGGTCAGAGTTCAGGGGTCACTGTGGAGGGAACGACTGACCCCAGGGGTCAGAGTTCAGGGGTTACTGGGGAGGGAACGGCCCCGACATTGGGGGTCAGAGTTCGGGGGTCACTGGGTGACTCCCTTTCCCAGAGTGGAGCTCAGGGCCGAGCCCCCCAGCGGCACTCACCTCTGCTGGGAGCTGCAGGTGTCCCCGTCGGGGCAGGGCCGGCACTGCCCCGTGGCCAGGCAGGAGCGGTAAAGAAACGCCGGGGCCCACAGTGCCAGCGACCCCGTCACGAACGCCACTGCCGTGAAGCCCAGCGACGACAGCACGAAGCTGCGGCTGCCGGGGGAGGGGGCGGGGGAGAGAGGTGAGAGCCCCCCCCAAGCACCGATCCCATCCTGCTCCTCCCAGCCCCCCCACTGATCCCCAGCCCCGATCCCATCCTGCTCCTCCAGCCCTTCACTGACCCACAGTCCCACCCCTCCCAGCCCCCTGGCCCCACCCCACTCCTCCCAGTCCCCTGCCAATCCCCAGCTCAGCCCCACTCCTCACAGCTGCACACTGACCCCCAGTGCCTCTCACCCCTCCCCATCTCCACCCCTCCCAGCCCTATACCCTGCTCCTCCCAGCCCCACCTCCTCCTGACCCCTTCTTTGTCTGACACCCCCGCACTTCCTGCTCCTTCCATCCCTGGCCCCTGCCGAGCACCCACAGTTCTCTCATCACCGGCCCCGCTGCACCGCCCCACTCACTTGCGGCTCAGTGCCCGGACGTCGGCGGCCCAGGAGGTGTAGCGCAGGGGGGAGTCGGAGTGACGCTCCACGGCCCCCCGCGGCGGCTCCCGCAGCACCGTGACCAGCAGCACCACAGCCACCACGCCCAGCGCCGGTGTCACCTGGGGGGCAGAGAGGGTGACCCCGTGTCACCATGGGGGGATTTTCTTAATGTTTGGTATGAATCTTGTGTGTGCCTCGGTTTCCCCTGTGTGTTGCAGCTGAATTTCAGACAGAGCTGCAGAAGGATCCCTCCTTAGACAAGCTGAAGGGCCTTGCTGGCTGCAGCGCCGAGGAACCCTTAAGGGGGGCTGCAGGGAAACATTCCCTTCGGGGGCTGGTGGAGAGGTTCAATGGGACCCTGAAGATGATGCTGAAGACTTTCCTGGGCCAGCATCTGCAGGACGGGGACACGTATTTACCCCACCTGCTGTTCGCATACAGGGAAGTGCCCCAGGAACCCACGGGGTTCTCCCCTTTGCAGCTGCTGTATGGGAGGGGAGTGAGGGGACCCCTGGCTTGGGGAGGGACGGATGGGCGGGGAAGGCTCCCCCGAGGGAGAACCAGTGCTGGAGCATGTACTGACTTTCTGGGAAAAGCTCGCTGAGCTCATGGGTCCGGCCAGGGAGAACCCAGCCAGGGCCCCAGGGAGGCAGAAGCTCTGGTACGACCGCTCAGCCTATGGCACCGAGGACCAGGTGAGGGGTCTCGTCCCGGTGAGGAAGAACAAGCCACAAGCTGCCTGGGACGGGCCCTTCGGTCATCCAGTGGCTGAGTGAGGAGAACGATGTGGTGGAACTGCCCAGCCGGGCTCACAGCCACCAAGTGAACCAGGTCAACGTGATGGAGCCAAACTGTGACAGGGAGAGGCTGGTCCTGGCCGTGTGTGGCCAATGGGAGAAGGGGGAAGATTCCCTGGTAGGTCTCTTCCCTGAGCCAGGAGCCGGCCCCTTGTTGGAATCAGCTCCCCTCTCTGACCAGCCAACCCCTGCCCAGCAGGCAGAGATCAGAGAGGTGCCACGTGTGACAAAGTGGGAGGTTTCTTCTTGAGGTTTTGCACGAATACGGTGTGTGCCTCAGTTTCCCCGTGTGTTACACAAGACCGAGGTGGTGGGGCTGCCTCTGGCTGCCTGCCCAGAGAATGGCGGAAGCACTCCGTAACCTGGCAACGGCGCCTGCAGCAAGGTGGAGCCGGGGGAGGGGTGCAGACCAGGTGACCCTTTTGCCCGGGAAAGGGACAAAGGACATAGGAGGGGCAATGGGCGTGTCTGAGGCTGGGCTGGCTGGAGTCTGGGGGGGCAGGGCGTGAGGCCCTGCATCCCCCCACGATGGACTTTGCTGAATGTCCCTGATGTCTGTGCTAACAAGCCCTGTTGTATGCTGGGTTCCTGTCGACTAACCCGTCTGTGTCACACGCTGGCTGGGAGTCCCGGCTGGCTGCGGAGTGGGGGGGCCCCTTTGGGGGGCATGTGAGGCTTCCCCAGGAGTCCCATCGCTGCAGGGAACTCACGGGGTGAACGGGGCTGAACGCTCCGAGGTCAGACCCAGGGAGGCCGAAGCCAAGCAGGCTTCTTGCGCTGGTGAGAGTGAGCGGAGTCACGCTGCCCCGGAGACCTGCCAGACTTCATTCAGAGCGGCCAGGAGACTGACTTGTGACCCCGTGTTCCTACCCGCAGCTGTTCTCCAGCCGGCCGAGGCTCACTAACCTGTCTGGCCACCACGTGGGGACAGGAGCCCACCCTCCCATCAGGTGCTCCCTGTTCAGAGTCACTGGGAACACAGCCCAGGGCCTGGAGAGAGAGGTCGGGGACATGCTGGCTTTGGGGGTGATCCAGCCGTCCTCCAGCCCCGGGGCCTCTCCCGTGGTGCTGGTCTCCAGGAAAGACGGGTCGATCGGAGACTGTGTGGACTATCGGAAGCTCAGTGCCATCACCAAGTCTGATGCCTACCCCATGCCTAGGCCTGACGAGACCCTAGACAAGTGTGTGTGTGTGTGTGGGGGGCGCATTACCTCACTACTATGGATCTTACCAAGGGCTACTGGCAGGTGCCTTTGGAACCAGAGGCCAGGCTGAAATCTGCTCCTATCACCCCCTGGGCTCTGTGCGCTCCTGGTCCTGCCTTTCGGCCTCAAGGGGACGCCGGTCACCTGCCAGCATCAGGGGATCAGTTACTGAGGGGTGGAGAGTTTTGCCCTGGCGTACATCATGGATGATATCTGTGTCGTTAGCCAGACCTGGGAGGACCAGGTGTCCCAGGTGCAGAGGGGGCTGGGTCACCTCCAGGATGCAGGGCTGGCTGTAAAAGCTGGGACGTGCAAGGTGGGGATGGCAGAGGCGTCGTACCTGGGCCACAAGGTGGGGAGCGGCTGCCTAAAGCCAGAGCCGGCCAAGGTGGGGGCAATCAGAGACTGGCCGCTCCCCAGACTGAGAACCAGGTTAAGAAGTGATTAGTCCCCTCTATTCGACATTGGTGAGGCCTCATCTGGAGTACTGTGTCCAGTTTTGGGCCCCACACTACAAGGATGTGGAAAAATTGGAAAGAGTCCAGCGGAGGGCAACAAAAATGATTAGGGGGCTGGAGCACATGACTTATGAGGAGAGGCTGAGGGAACTGGGATTGTTTAGTCTGCAGAAGAGAAGAATGAGGGGGGATTTGATAGCTGCTTTCAACTACCTGAAAGGGGGTTCCAAAGAGGATGGGTCTAGACTGTTCTCAGTGGTACCAGATGACAGAACAAGGAGTAATGGTCTCAAGTTGCAGTGGGGGAGGTCTAGGTTGGATATTAGGAAACACTACTTCACTAGGAGGGTGGTGAAGCACAGGAATGGGTTCCCTAGGGAGGTGGTGGAATCTCCTTCCTTAGAGGTTTTTAAGGCCCGGCTTGACAAAGCCCTGGCTGGGATGATTTAGTTGGGGTTGGTCCTGCTTTGAGCAGGGGGTTGGACTAGATGACCTCCTGAGGGCCCTCCCAACCCTGATATTCTATGAGTCTATGAAACGGGCCCAGGCCTTTACTGGGATGGGGGGGCTCTACCGGAGGTTTGTGCCCCACTTTATCTCCCTGGCAGCTCCCAGCACTGAGCTATGCGAGAAGGGGAAGCCAGACAAGCTGGTCTGGACCAGGCCGTACCGGGGGCTCTCCGGGCGCTGAAGGAGGCTCTGGTCAGGGGCCCAGTGCTGGGAAACCCAGACTTTGACAAGCACTTTATGGTGTTCACCAATGCCCCAGACGCAGAGCTGGGCACGGTGCTGAAGCTAAGTGGGAGAGACACCCCAGCGAGTACCTGAGCAGGACACTGCTGCCCCGGGAGCAGGGCTATGGGGCCACAGAGAAGCAATGCCTGGCCCTGCGGTGGGCTCCTAAAAAGCTGCAGCCGGATCTATTTGGGCGGCGCCTTGCAGTGTACCCAGACCACTCGCCCTGCCGCGGCTGCACCAGATGAGAGGGGCCAACGCCGAGCTCCTGAGGTGGAGCCTGATCCTGCAGGATTATGAGATGGAGGTGGTCCATGTTAAGGGGAGTGCAAACGTTACAGCCGATGCTTTGTCGCAGAGAGGGGGACCTGAACTTCCCCAGGTCACAGGCTGAAGCGACCCCCACTCAGTTCAGTCTCGAAGGTGGGAGAGATCTGACAAAGTGGGGGATTTTCTTAATATTTTGTATGAATGTTCGATGTGCCTCGGTTTCCCCTATGTATTGCACAATTCATTCTGTGGTGGGGCAAGAGCGTTGGATTTTGCAGAGACTCCTGAAAGGAGCACAGGAGTCTGGAAAGGGGCACAGGAGAACCCCTGCCTAAGACCAGGTGTGACTGTCACCTAGCAGCTGCCTGGGCCCAGCCAATGATCAGACACTTTGTAACTTAGCAACTGATGGCGGGAGTGGGGGGGGGACCTTGGGATGGAGAACAAAGGTCTGCCTGGGAAAGATGACAAAGGACAAGACGGGGCAACTCTGGGTGTGACGGAGGGTCCTTGGTCTGGAGGGGAGAACCCGGGCTCGACCAAGATGGACTTTGCTGACAGTTCCTGCTTTCTGTGCTGACAAGCTCTGTTCTACGCTGTGGTCCTGACGACAAACTGGGAATGTGACAAAGTGGGAATGGTCTTCAGGTTTTCTCTGAATACTGTGCGTGCCTCAGTTTCCCCTATGTGTTACTCAAGTGTCTGGTGGTGGGATGAGGGTGTGTGATCGTTGCAGCAACCTCTAGCGGGCAGGTGTGACTGCGACTGGCTGCCTGGGACAGAGAACGGCCGACACTGTCACCTGGCAGGCGATGGCCGGGCCCATCCTCTGCAAGGACCAGCCAGAGGTGGGAGGTGTCGGTGCCGACCAGGTGACCTGCTGGCCTGGGAAAGAGACAAAAGGATGGAGGGGGGAACAGGAGGTCTGGGGCCAGGCAGCTGGAATTGGGCAGGCTCCTGTTTGGGACTCGGAGGGGAGAGTCCAGGACTCAGGGTCCCCCCGAGATGGGCTTGGCTGGAAGACCCTGATGTCTGTGCGAAGAAGCCCTGTTCTACGCTGGGTTCCCGAGGGCTGATAACCCGTCTGTGTCACACGCTGGCTGGGAGTCCCGGCTGGCAGCGGGGGGGAGAGGAGGGGCGAAGTCCCGGCTGGTTGTGGAGTGGGGGGGCAGGGCCCCTCCGCCTGCCCCAGGGCCCCGTCCAGGGGGACTCGCTGCGGGGAGCTCATGGGGTGAACGGGGGGCCGGACGCTCCGAGGTCAGACCCAGGACGCTCCCCCTACTGATAATGTTCCCCGAGGGGTGTCACAGGACAAGAGGGTCCTGTCAGCATGTCACTCAGGGGGGGCTCCAGAGCCCCGAGCCAGCCCCCGTGACACCCCGCCCCCGCCCAGCCCCCCAGACTCACCCGCAGGGCCCAGTGCCAGTCCTCAGCCAAGTCCTTCACCTTCGAGCCCACGATGTAGCCCAGCCCGCTGCAAGGGAGGGGGAGGTTAGAGCTGGGACCCGCACCCACACCCCAACACTCGCCCCTTACCCCCACTGCCCCAAAACCTGCCCCCCGCCCCAACACCCGCCCCTTACCCCCACTGCCCCCAACTCCAGGCTCCCACCCCAACACCCACGCCATACCCCCACTGCCCCCAACTCCAGGCTCCCACCCCCACCCTGCCCCTGGGCTCCCATCCCACTCCCACTGCTTCCACCGACTCCTCCACACTGCCCGCTCTGACCCCAACACCCCTTACCCAGCCCCCTACCTGTCCCTCAACATCCCCAACCCCGCCCCCACTGACCTCAACACCCCACACACCTACCTCCTTACACTGACCCCCGGAGGAGGGGAGGTGAGAACTGGGACTCCCACCCCCCTCCCCTGCCTGCCCCGTGCCCCCCAGCGCCCCTCACCTGCCGACGGGGATGGCGAAGTAGAAGAAGGCCAGCATGCGGCTGCGCTGGTCGCTAACGAACAGGTCGGCGATGATGGTGGGGGCGATGGTGGAGTAGCTGGCCTCCCCCACCCCCACCAGCCCCCGCGTCACCAGCAGCAGCCAGAACCGCTGTTGGGGGGGGAGAGGGAGAGACGGCTCAGAGACGGTGACGCACCCCAGCCTGCCGAGGGGTTGAGATGCCCAGGAATGGGGAGTTCACCCCCAGCTCCCCACAAGCCACAGGTCTGGTCCGGCCACCCCACGACCGTAAACTCCCCATCACGCTGAGGAACCTGGAGATGGGGGAACCCAGTACGGGGGGGAACCCCGTCTGTAACGATTCACCCCGAGCGCCATGGGGAGCAGCCTGCGCCCTACGCCCTGCATGCACAGCTCCCCGCACGCACAGCCCCCAGCCCCTCACCCCCCTGCATGCACAGCTCCCCCCACGCACAGCCCCCAGCCCCTCTGCACTGCTCCAGCTCTCACCCCCTCCACCCCGCACCCACCCTGCACTCACAGCCCCCTGCCCAGCTCCAGCCCCTCACCCCCCTGTGCGCACAGCTCCCCGCACGCCCAGTCCCCAGCCCCTCACCCCCCTGTGCGCACAGCTCCCCCCACGCACAGCCCCCAGCCCCTCACCCCCCTGTGCGCACAGCTCCCTCCACGCACAGCCCCCAGCCCCTCTGCACCCCCTTAGTCCTGGGGGAATTCTGCACCAAAAAATTTAAAATTATGCGCACAATCTTTTGAAATTCTGCAAATTTTATTTGTCAAAATAACACTACATAATCATGCCAGTTTCAATTATTTTGGTAATTTATTTCAACATACCTGTCAGCAAGTACGTCTGAAACAATACAGACGCACACAGAAATCCCCCCAGGAGCAGAGAGTTAAAGAAACCCCTCTGACAACCCAGTTCCTGTTTCTCTGCCCCCTTCCCCCACCCCGAGCCCAGCCGGGGGGCCAGACACCCACAACACCTCCCCGCAAAGCCCAACCACCGGGTCCCTCGGCCCAGATACCGGCACCCCTTCTGCCGCAGAACCCAGCCGCAGGCCCCCCTGGCCAAGGTACCCTCCCCCCCAGAGCCCAGCCAGGGGGCCAGACACTCACAACACCTCTCTCCCCAGAGGCCAGCTGCAGGGCCCTCCTTGCTCAGATACCTGCACCCCCTCCCGAGCCCAGCCGTGGCCCCCCCAGCCCAGGCACCTGCCCTCCTCCTCCCAAGAACTCAGCCACAGGCCCCCCCCTTGCCCAGACACTCACCCCCCTCCGCCCCAAAGCCCAGAGGGAGAAACAGCCTGATGTTCAGTCCCAGGTTTGCATGGAGTTTCCTGCACACCACCGTCTCCTTCCCCCAAGGCATGCTGGGAACTGCAGCTGCCAGGAGCCCTCCAGCTCCCTCCCCTTCCCCCCAGCAGTGTCCTCTATGTGCGAGCTGGACTCTGTGGGTCCAGCAGCCCCTAGTGGCGGCCTGAAGCCCTGCAGCCCATTTCTGTGGGGGAAAGGAAATTCTGCGCACACGTTAATTTCTGCAAAATTGACTCCTGGGGGAATTCTCTGCTAGTTATCCCAGCATTACTGCGCATGCACATAATTAATAAGCCATGCATATTTTAAATTTTTTATGCAGAAAAAAAGCTTCTGCCGAAACGTTGCTGCAGTTCCGCCGTTTGCCCACCAGAGGGTGCTGTGGCACAAGAACAACAGTAGCTCCCAGCAGACAATAACTTCTGCAGTTCCACCTTTGGCCCATCAGAGGGTGCTGTGGCGATAGAACACAGCAGCAGCTCCTGGCCAGCAAGGGAAGAGAAAGAGCCGGCCTTCTTTGCAGCAGGCCAGGTCAGGAGACAGGGGCTATGGGGAGACAAACAGCATGGGGTGCTGGGGGGTCAGACAGGGGCTCATAAGGGCTAGTGAGGGAGGACAGACTGGGGCAGAGGCTGAATGGGAGTGGAGGCACAGGGACACATGGTAATGGGGGAGCAGGTACAGGGACACATGGGGCAGGGGGTGGCTGAGGAGGCACAGAGACACATGGGGGCAGGGGGTACAGGGACACATAGGGACAGGGGGTGGCTGAGTGGGGGCACACAGACACATGGGGGAGGGACTACAGGAACACACAAGTGACAGGGGAAGGGGGTGCAGAACCACATGGGGATGGGGGAGTGGGTGTCTGAGTGGGGGTGGAGGGAAACATGTGGACAGGGGGTGCAAGGACACATGGGGGTGGCGGGGACAGGGGCAGATGTGCCTGACTGAATGGGAGAGGCTAGAGGTCAGCATGGGGGAAGCTCCCTAACAATCCCTCTCCGCCCCCCCACAAAAACCTGTTCCAGACTTTTCCCACCCACACCCAACAACCCTCCAAGTTCACACCCAGGCTCCTTCCCTCTCCCTCAGCTCCTCCGTTACCCCTGACTCCCCCCCAGCCTTTGCCCTGCTTCTGAGGGGGGCGGGAAATACGGTTCCGTATGGTAGTTTACATGAATTGTTACTGTGTTAATATGCCTAGTAAGGAATCTACTTGTCAAAAGAGATTTTCTGAATCTTTTTTGTTGTCTGTATTGTTTCAGACGTACTTGCTGACAGTATTTTAAAATAAATGACCAAAAATAATTGAAACTGGTGTGATTACATGGTGTTATTTTGACAAATACAATATGCAGAATTTTAAGATATTGTGCACAGAATTTTAAATTTTTGGTGCAGAATTCCCCCAGGAGTAAAAATTCTGCATTGAGCAGTGGCACAGAATTCGCCTAGGCGTACCCCCTGCACCGCTCCAGCCCCTCATCTCCACAGCACCCCCGGCCTGCGCGCACAGCTCCCGCCACGCACAGCCCACAGCCCCTCCCCCCCGCGCGCGGCCTGCCAGCCGGTACCTCCTTGGGGATGAAGCTGGAGCCCAGCGTGACGGCCGACCAGAAGGCGATGCCCAGGCAGAGCAGCCGCTTGCGGTGGTAGCGGTCGCCCAGGTACCCGAAGATCGGGGCCAGCACCATGTAGCTGCTGATGAACACTGCGGGGGTAGGGGGGTGTTAGAACCGGTGCACTGCGCGGGGCACAGCCCCTCCCCCACCAACCCTCCCCTCCCCACCGGAGAAGACGCCGCCCCAGCCCCCAGAGGGTGTCACCCCACATACCCGGTGCATCCCTTCTCCCATCGCTATGGGATCCCCTCCCTCCCCCTGCCCCCATACCTGTCTGGAGGAGCCCGGAGCTGCTGTCTCCAATGCGAAAGAACGACTCAATGTCGGGCAGGATGCCTGGGGAAAGGGGGGGTGGAGGGGTGTTAGAAAGTGGGGAGAGCTCCCCATGGACCCTGCAGCCCCCCCACCTCTGCCAACCCCTAGCCCACCTCCCACGGCAGATCTCCACACCCCATGCAGTCCCCCCGACCTCTGCTGGCCCCAAACCCCCACTGCTCACACAACCCTCTCCATCATGCAGCCCCGACCCCCCACAGCTCCCACCCCGTCCCCCAATACCCCCCACAACCTTCCCACGCACACACAGGGCCGCCCCCCCCCCGCACAGCCCTCACCGGCCACGGTGAAGCGGTCCATGTAGTTGAGCAGGTTGATGTAGCAGAGAACAGCGACGATCATCACCGAGCGGGGGTATGAGATCCCGGTGATGGCCTGCACCCCCACTTCCGGCTGCCCCCCACCCGCCCGCAACCCCCCCTCCGCCGCCTCCTCCTCCGTCTCGTCCGCCTGGCTCAGGAATGGGGCAGCATCGGGGTGGGGGCCATGCCGGGTCGCCATGATCGGGAGTTGTGCAGCCGCCTAACGGGTAGCCCGGCTCCGGAGTGGGACCTGCGGAGGGCAGAGAGAGGGGGGTTAGTTACCCCAGCACTACAGCTTTCCCTGCCAGTCACAACCTCCCATCCCCACATATCCCCAGCCCCATGACCTCCCACCCCCACATAACCCTGCCCCATCACCTTCCCAACCCCCAACAGCCCCGCCCCATTATATCCCATCCCCACATATCCCTGCCCCCATGAACACCCATCCCAAGAGCCCCATCCCATGATCTCCCATCCAAGCAATAGCCATCCCCCCATGACCTCCCATCCCCCCAAGAGCCCAGCCCACTGTAACCTCAACCCCACAGCTCCCCCCGCGGATCCCCCCGCCCCCATAACCCCAACCTCGCAACTCCCCCATCCCCCTGCCCCCCCACAGCTCCCCCCACCGATTCCCCCACCCCCATAGTTCTCCCTGCAGCTCCCCCTGCCCCCATAACCCCATAGCTCCCCCGCATCCCCTGTAACCCCAACCCCACAGCTCCCCCCACGGATCCCCCCGCCCCCGTAACCTCAACCCCACAGCTCCCCCCACCCCCATAACCCCAACCTTGCAACTCCCCCATCCCCCTGCCCCCCGTAACCCCACAGCTCCCCCCACCGATCCCCCCGCCTCCATAGTTCTCCCTGCAGCTCCCCCCGGCCCCCATAACCCCATAGCTCCCCCCCATCCCCTGTAACCCCAACCCCACAGCTCCCCCCACGGATCCCCCCGCCCCCGTAACCTCAACCCCACAGCTCCCCCCACCCCCATAACCCCAACCTTGCAACTCCCCCATCCCCCTGCCCCCCGTAACCCCACAGCTCCCCCCACCGATCCCCC
>NW_020664957.1:3801-13351 GCF_002925995.2 Terrapene triunguis | reverse complement strand
GCTGGGCTCAGCTCCGCCCCACGGTGCAGGGGCTGCTGGGAGTTGTAGTTCCTAGGTGCGGTGGGGCTTGGCTCCACCCCCTCGAGGCACAGGGGCCGCTGGGAGTTGTAGTTCTCACGTGGGGCTGGGAGACTCGGGTGAACCACAGGAAACCCCGAGCAAGACTGGCATGCCAGCACCGGCACCGCCTCACCGTAAAGCGGGAGGATTGTCACGCCAATGCCAGTGTCCGCACAGAGGCACCAACATCGTCAGCGTCGAGGCCCCGGTGATCCAGCCCCCGCTGAGGTGGAGCAGGCACCGTGCGCCCGATGTCCACCCACCAGAACAACCTCCGTGCGCCCAACGCCCCAAAGGAGAAAGGAAACAGGGAGGGCCAAAGAAAGGAAAGACAACGGTCACGCAGCAATCATGGGCCAACCCCGTCTTCCAACACCACCTGCCACATCGGCCAACGAGCTCAAGGGTCAGACTCCTAAGGACCCATGAAAAATAAACCCTGTGAAAGCGATCAGCTTCGACCTCGAGGGAGCACCGGTGACGGGCTCCCAGCCTGCGTGACGAAACACTGCCCTTCGCTTTAAACCTGCTGCCTGTTACTGTCATTGAGTGACCCCTCGTTTTGTGTTTGTTAGGAGTAAACAACACTTCCTTATCCACTTTCTCCACACCAGTCATGGTTTTATAGACCTCTATCATATCCCCCCTTAGTCGTCTCTTTTCCAAGCTGAACAGCCCCAGTCTTATTAATCTCTCCTCACACGGCAGCCGTTCCATGCCCCTAATCGTTTCTGTTCCCTTTTCTGTCCCTGTTCCGATTCCAGTCTGTTTGGAGATGGGGCGACCACATCCGCACGCAGTATTCAAGGTGTGGACGTACCATGGATTTATATAGAGGCAACATGATATTTTCTGTCTCATTCTCCCTTTCCTAGTGATTCCCAGCATTCCGCTCCTTTTGTGACGGCCGCTGCGCACTGAGCAGATGTTTTCACAGAACTGTCCCCAGTGACTCCCAGATCTCTCTCTCGAGTGGTACCAGGTGGCTTCGGCCCCATTGGGATAGCGGGGGGCTGCAGGCCTCACAAAACAATAGTCCCATGGATGATCATTGAGGTTTGCAAACAGGCAAAGTAAGAAAAATGCTGCTTGCGAACGCCTGAGTTTGACTTCAGCCTTTTGCCTTTGTATCTTCTGTCACGTGACATTGGCAGTTTGTGTTTTAATACTTTATCAGGCTCTCACTTTGTACAGCTCAGCAGTTACTGTCATTAACTAATTATTGTCTGCCCCCCCCCCCATTGCCTGGCCTCACCCCATAATTTCTCACTGTGACAAAGTGGGGAGTTTTCTTAGTGCTTGGCATGAACATGGTGTGTGCCTCAGTTTCCCTGTGTGCTGCGTGTTTAACGAGGTGGTGGGAGAGGGTTTGTTGTTGCAGAGGAGCAGGTGTGACCTCGCCTGGCAGCCAGGACCCTGGACAACGGCCTGGAGATGGGGGACCCAGCGACTGGTGACCATGAGCCCCCAGCTTGGCAGTCAGCCGGTTCTGGCCAGTGTGGGGCTGAGGAGAGAGGGGCCGGTGAGCTGACCAGCCGGTTCCAGCCAGAGGGGAACAAAGGACGGAAGAGGGGGCCCAGGTGACCTGGTTACCTGGGACTGAAGACAGAGGACGAAGGAGGGGCTGTCGGGGGAGGGAACATAGGGGGCTTGGCTGGAAGCAGGAGGTGGCTGGGCTGGGGACAAGGAGCAGCCAGAGCCCATGGGGACGGGGCCAGACCCAGCTGTCCGGGGCTGAAACTGGCCAGGCCCGAGAGCCCTGAGAACTGCCTGGGCTGGGCTCTGACATTCAATAAACCTCCTGTGTTCCCTGGCTGGGAGTCACTGCAGGGTGGAGACCGGAGGATGGTACATTGTTCCCTCTGGGGGTGGAGCCCCCGGGGGCCCAGAGCGAGGGGACTCCCTGAGGGGCCCCACCGCACAGACAGGCTGCTGAGGGCTCAGCGGTGCGGTCACCGGAGGCAGCGGAGTCAGAGGGACCTAACCCCAGAGAGAGAGAGCGCAGCCTTCCCGGGGGGCTGTGTCACACCGAAGGGGGGCTGCTCTCGGGGGCCGCACGGAGCCGGCAGCCCGGGGCCTGGGTGACAGCCGCCCCTGCGAACGTTTTGGTTGGTGAACATGGAGCAAATACTTAATAATAAACATTGCTCTTAGCTGTAGAAACTGTACAAAAATAATTCCCAGGGCTCAGACGCCTGCTGTCTCTGCGCCTCCTCCCGCTGCTGCTTCCCTCCTCCGCCCCCAGGTTCCTGTTTTCCCTCTGCGGCTGGTCCCTGGGGGTGCTGCTGGGCGTTGGCGTCCATTGCGCTGGCCCTGCTGGACACAGCGGGACGGGCCCCACTCGCGCTGTCTGTGCCCCTGGGCAGGTGCCTCTGGCTCTGGAGGGGCTGCTCCGTGCAGGGCGCTCCCTGAGGAACGGCTGGAGTGTGGGGCCAGCCCCAGGCTGGGAGTTCACCCTGAGTCCCGGAGCTGGGCTGAGACCCCCTGCTGGTACCAATGCCCCCAGCATGACAGCCCCAGAGCCAGGCCCTGCCAGCGGGATCTCCATCCCCAAAACCTCTCCTGCCAATAACCAAGCCAGAGACACGCTCTCCCTGCGTCTGCAGGCTTCTCCTCCCCAGCGCCCTGGGTTATCGGGGTATGGGGGGAGCCGGCGCAAAGCAGCCCCCACCCCTGGGGGGTTTCTGGCCTGAGACGCTGGGTTGGGCCAGCGCAGCCGCAGTTCCATCCTGAGTGATGTTGTGTGGGGAGGCCCCAGCCACACCCTGCAGCTGCCAGTTCCACAGGTGAACCACGTACTGTGTCTGCCTGGGAGATGGGACAGGCAGCACCAGCTGGGCCCTGGCTGGGCTCCATCTCAGGGATCCAGGTGTGATAGGTTCCCCCCGGGGTGCCACTTGGAACTAGGGTACCACTGAGCCCGCCTGACCCACCAGCCTGGGCTCCCTTTACCCTGTGCTGCTGTGACAGGCTCTCACGCCCCCTCCAGCTCACACCCGTAGGGACACACCCAACTGCAGCTTGTACACACAGATGCTGAGATCAGCTGAGGCGTTGCCCAGTACTCAAATACACCCCCCCTCTAGACGATAAACCCAAACTTGTACCGTCTTGCGCTGCTGTGACGGTGCTGCCTGTGGGAGCCAGCTGAGGTCACTCAATCAGGGTGAACTGCAAACAGACCGGGGCAGCCAAACCCCAAACGCTGGTGGATATTCCAATACTTAGATTTCCCAACCAGCCCAAAACAGCCTCTGTATTACCTCACTGGTTACTCAGAGTCCAAACAACGCAGTTCCCTTAAAGTGCCCAGTGTCCGGCCTCCGTCCAGACACACACGTCAGATATGATGATGATTCCTGACAATCTTATCTCATCATATAAAAGAAAAGGTTCTTCCAATCCCAAAGGGTCAGCCACATACCCAGATCCAATGATAACTTAGATCTTACCCAAAATACATGCTATAGTCAATTGTTAACTAAACTAAAATTTATTTAAAAAGAAAAGAGAGAGTGTGCTGGTTAAAAGATCAATATACAGACAGACTTGAGTTCAATTTCTTGAGGTTCAGATACATAGCAGAGATGGTGAGTTTGTAGTTGCCAAAAGTCCTTTTAGAAATAGTCCATAGGTTGTTGTTTTTCTCCATTTGAACAATTTATTAGTATGCCTGTTTTACAAGTTTTAGAAAAAGAATCCCAGGATTTTGCCTCCAGTGTTTTCGCCTTGCTTCCCCATGGTCCATGCTGCCAGCGGAAGTTGTCAGCACTATGTACCCAACTGACGTGAAGGCAAAAGGTTGTTCTGCCACTTTTCCAGGTCCAGGTTATAGTCCAATGTCCATATTCAGGGTGACTCCAGTCAGTGACTGGGGATCTCAATCCTTGTGGCTCAGGGTTTCAGATGTTAAGTTCACTGAGAGACGACAAGCCATATCCCAAGTGTCTAGAGATGAGAATGCAGGGGATGGCAGGTAAACTCTCCAGAGATTCACTGCCCAGCTGTCCTGCTCTGCAGACTCAGCTACCCCGTCTTCCCTCTGAACCTGAGTCACCGACTGGTCACTCACCGAATCAGCCTGGAGACCTTCCTGTCCCAACAACCTTGTCTCCCCAACAAGCTGGCCAAACACAGTCACTTGGTCATAGGGCTGTTAAAATTCCTTAACAGCTTTTACTCCATCTGAGACCTTCTCTAAGCTACCCACACTGGATCTTTCACAAGGAAAGTCAGTGGCTCCATTCACCACAGAAAATTTCTGGCTGTTAGGAACTGAAACTTCCGGGGTGAGAGCAGTCGGGTTTATTAGCTGTCTGGGACACGGCACAGAACGGCTTGGTTGGCAAACAGAGAACACAACGTTACAGCAGGGTCCAGCTTGCTCAGCCCAGCGCACTCTGACGAGAGTCTCCATCTTCCAGCAGCCCACACTTAACAACCCTGCCTGGCCCCTCCTCAATCCTTTGCTCCCCAGCTCATCCAGCCGTCCGTCCGTCTTCCTGCAGCTGCCTCCCTCTGGGCAGAATCGAACTCTTTAGTAACTAATATCTAAAGGTTTATTAATAGAGAAAAGAAGACAAGCCGTAAACATGGTTACTAGCTCATATGCATACAATAATGGCAATGTTCTTGGATCAGGTCTGTAGCAGTGATGAAATAGACGGCTGGCTTGTAAAGTCTCATAGCCAATTTCCAAAAGATTGGATGGTCCTCAGTCCATAGTTCAAATGATCCTTGTAGCTGTAAATCCAGTCCAGAGAATCAGAGCAGGAAATGAAGACAAATTGGAGATGTCTCAGGGGTCTTTGATAGCCTCTGCCATGTGCTGGGAATTTTACTGTCCCAAACAAAGCCCACAGGCACAGTGTGTGGAAAATTACTGGCCCAAGATGGAGTCCAGGGTCACATGACCTTACACGCCTTGCTGACTCACAGCGGCAGCCATTACCCGGATTCTGGCTGGGGAGTCCACAGGAAGGCTCACCTGGCGGGACCAGCTCCCTCTATGGTTAGGGGAGTGTCCTTTAATGGGCCATCGAACTCGAATAGTCCATTCACATTGTGCTGGCTAGACTGGATGTAAAGTGCCTGGGCGGTGTTACCCCAGGAACAAAGACAATGGCTAAGGGCTTGTCTACACGTACATTTTATAGCGCTCTAACTTGCTGGCTCAGTGGCAGGGGCGACTCTAGCTTTTCTGCCGCCCCAAGCACGGCTGTCAGGCGGCTTTCAGCGGCACACCTGCGGGAGGTCTGCCGGTCCAGCGGCTTCGACGTACCCGCTGCCGAATTGCTGGCAAAGCCGCGGGACCACGGACCTCCCACAGGCATGCTGCCGAAGGCTGCCTGACTGCCGCCCTCGCAGGGACCGGCAGGCTGCCCCCCACGGCTTACCGCCCCAGGCATGCGCTTGGGGCGCTGGTGCCTGGAGTCGCCGCTGCTCAGGGGCTGAAAAATCACCCCCCTGAGCACAGCAAGTCTGTGCGCTTTAAAGCGCTAGTGTAGACAGGCTCCCGGCGCTTGGAGCGACTCCCCTCGTGGAGGTGGATTACCAGGAGCGCTGGGAGAGCTCTCTCCCAGCGCACAACCCCACTCGCACACTCGCACTCGCACATCAAAGCGCTGTCGTGGGAGCGCTCAGGTGGCAGCGCTTTGAACTCTCTAGTGTAGCCGTAGCCTGAGTCGACACTTAGCAGCTTAAAGCGCCTTAAAGGGACGGTGTGGTCGCGCTCTCTGGTGGTTTGTCTGAGTGGGTCTGGTCTGAGGTGAACACACTGACACACAACGCAGAGCACACAAAGGAGCCTCAGGCCCAGTTCCCTAAAGTTGTGTAAAAGGTCACAAAGAGGCTTCCCCTATCTGGAACAACCTCATACTGGGCCAGTGAATGTGTGTGTGTGGGGGGGGGTGGTACACATATAAGCAGGATATCCATACTTAGCAATTCGCAACTTTTCCAGTGACACCGGACATGACGTACTTGGTACAAGTTCTCTTGCAGTTGTAGCACAGTGGCCACACCAATGCTATACACAGTCACAGGTCAATCACACAGCATCACAAGGGGGCAGTTTGTTCTCTCCTCTCCGAGCAGTTTGCAGCTGGCTCTCTCTCTCCCCAGCACCGGCCGTGGCGTGAGTGCAGGACGGTCAAAAAATGGCCATGTCTCCACCCAGAAGCGGGCCACCTGGAGGGAGGAACAGAACGGGAATGAGGCCCCTGCCTGGGACCCTGCGAATACACCAGGCTCAGTCCCCGGGAGCTAAACTCCCCACGCTGCCCAGGCCCTGCCATCCACAGAACAGACCCTGCCCCGAGAGGGGGAGAAACCACCCCCTGACCTCACCCAGGTGGGTGCTGGGTTCTGGGGGGCCCCAGAGCTCACTGTCTGCCCCGGGAATCCTGGGACATACCGAGCTCAGACCTGGCTGTAACTGCTCCAGGCTGGGTATCGGGGAAACAGCCCCCCCTGCCTCTGAGCTGTTCGTTAGCTCTTCCCTCCCCAGGCCAGAGAACCAGGCTGCCAGCGTGGTCAGGTACTGTCCACCCTGGGCGCTGATGGGGAGGGAGTGTGGAGAGCGGAGATATGTCCCACGCTGGCTGGTAAAGGGGAGAGTTTAACGTGTCTCTCCAGGGAACTGACTCAGGCGTCGCTGGGAAAGGGGGCGGGTGGGGACAGACAGGGCTGATCTCACACGAGACGCCCATGTCCCGGTTCTAGTATAAAATCCCACGCACCGAACGAGGACTGGGCCAGGCATCTCCATGGGCTTGTAATGTGCTTGTAACGGCCGAGCCCAGGGGGACCTGCTGTCAGGTGACGCTAGCTCCTCGACCCACTGTGAGGAGGGGATCACCAGCTGGCTCTTAAATGCTGGGGAATCCTTCCCTCCTTGGGGTAAAGGGGCGACCTCCCTGCCCTATCGCCTGCCCCAGGCTGCTGTGGGCGATGCTGCACACGCTGTATTTACGGCTCTACAAGGGTTTTCATTCTACACCTTTGCTAAAGTTCCTGTGAGGTTTGGCCCCCGAGGTGACTCGTGTAACGTCTGGGCAGGATCCCGGCAGCCGTTTGAGCCAGGGAGGAATGAAACCGAACAAACAAATCTCCGGCCCTGGTGTGAAAAGCTCCCAGCCCCACTGACCGGCGCAGGGCTGCCGCTGAAGGTGCTGACAATCTCCCCGCGCTCCGCGTTGAGCTGCGCACAGGCTAGGAGCTGTGTGTATGGGGGGGGGGGGCAGGAGCTCACAGGGACAGCTTGGTGGTGTATTGGCAGGGAGATGCGTGTGCCATTTGCAGTGTGTCCGTATCTGGCCGGGCACATCTACACAGCGGCCGGGAGGGGTCATTCCCAGCGGGGACAGACAGACACACTGGTGCTAAAAATAGCCGCGTGGCCGCGGGAGCTCAGGCTAGTCACCGGAGTACAGCCCTGCCTGGCCCCTGGGGGCGCACTCGGCGCTAGCCTGGCCCCCCACCCCCCCGCTGTGGCCACACGGCTATTGTCAGGCGGTAGCTGGAGCAGATTGAGTGCATGTCTGTTGAACCGGGCTGAGCATGGCACGTCCCAGCGGCTGGGCACACCCCTTCCAGGCCCCAGGAGCTCCCCTGCGAGGTGCCGAGTCTGTCACCGCCCCTGGAAACGTGTTGTGGGAGCATCAGGGGACGGCTCAGAGCCGCCCCAGAACCTGGCGCTTCCTGGCTTTGTAGGGTTCATGCTGGGAGGGGGGGTGGGGGAATCACACAGGACCAGCCTTCCTATCTCTTAAACAGATTGTAGACTAGGCTGATCTTCATAACCTGAGCCCAGGAGGTTGGGGCCAGGTGACACCTTCTGCCAGGGAAGCTGGGCAAAGGGGGAGGAGGAGTTGGGGGTGGGGTGTGGCTGCGGAAGGCAGGAAAAAGGGGTTTCAGTTTGGAGCTGGCTGGAGAGGGGGCGGGGGAGAGGCCAGAACCTGGGTCTGGGCTCCCCACCCCCCAAAATGGACCTGACTGAGGGGTCCTGTTCGCTGTACCTACAAGCTCTGTTTTAGACCGTGTTCCTGTCATCTAACGAACCTCTGTTTTACTGGCTGGCTGAGAGTCACATCTGACTGCGAAGTGGGGGTGCAGGTCTCATGGAGTATGGGGGGGACACAAGGCCCTGCACCCCCGACTTCCTGCGATTCACCATGACTCTCAGCCAGCCAGTAAAGCACAAGGTTTATTTAGACGACAGGAACACAGTCAAAGACAGGTCTTGCAGGCACAGACAACAGGACCCCCTCAGTTAGGTCCATCCTGGGGTCCCAGGGGCACCACAGGCCCATTGGGGGGGGGGGCAGAGCCCCGTCTGGGCTCCCTCCATTACCAGCCAGCTCCTGAAACTCTCCCTCTCCCCAGCGTCTCCTCCCCCAGCCTTTGTCCAGTTTCCCGGGCAAAGGTGTCACCTGGCCTCCAACCTTCCTGGGTTCTCATGTTACATGCTCAGGTATTCTCCCTCAAGGCCAGTCTCTCATCCCCCAATGCAGACTATCCTAGCCACACTCCCCTGCCTTCCCAGCCAACACTCCCCACTCAGCACTCAAAGACCACATTAAGAACAGTCCCAGTTCGTCACAGCAAGACCCTCTGGCTGCCCCAGGACCCCGCCTGGGCGGACTCGCTGTGGGAAGCGCACGGAGGGGCATATGCTGAATGCTCCCAGGTCAGACCCAGGAGGTGAAGCCGTGTGAGCTTCTTGCCCTGGAGACATTCTGCTCCGAGGGAGAGGAGGCTCCCCAAAGTCCTGACTGGCTTTGTGGGGAGCAGTTCCAGAGCATCGCCCAGGGACTCCGTGACACCCACTGCACCCCATATCCCGCAGAACCCCCTTCCCCTCCCCCTGCATCCTGTGTCCCCTATGCCCCACATCTCCTTGTCTCCCCATGACACCCCAATACACACATGCCCCTGCAGCCCTGCACCCCACAGCCTCCTGCTGCCCTGATCTGCCACCCCCCACAGCCCCTTTCCCCCGGTCCCTGCCCCGCTCACCCGCCGCCACGCCGGGGATTGTGATGTGTGTCTGCTTCATGCCCCTCGCGCCTTGGAACGTGCAGCTGAAAGTGTCTTCTTCGCGCGGGGTCTGGATGGTGAGGACCGACGTGAGCCGCCGCCTGCCCAGCCCGAGGTCGCGCCGCCACGTCACCATGTGGTGCTGCTCCGGCTTCAGTACGAGCAGATTCAGCTCCCCGGGCTGCCCAGGCCCCAGCTCCTTCCCCTGGCGCTTGCTCGTCCAGGTCAGGCTGTCTGTGTCGCGGAGCCTCCCCTCCACCTCGCAGAGCAGCGCTGTCATGCTGCCCTCCGGCCAACACTCCCAGACACGGATCGGGGACACTGCGGGGAGATGAGAGCGTCAGGCTGGGTGGGGGCAGCTGTGGGGCTGGGGGAGAGGGACGGTGTGGGGGAGGGGAGGTCGTGGGGGGTGGGGGCGGCTGAGTCGGAGGGAGAAGGTCGCGGGGGGGGG
>NW_020664957.1:0-3701 GCF_002925995.2 Terrapene triunguis | reverse complement strand
GGGGGCTGAGTCGGAGGGAGAAGGTCATGGGGCAGGGGTGGGGAGAGTGTGAACCTGGGGGGGGGGTAACCCCTCAGGGATGGGGTCCAGGCCCACTTACTGCTGATGTTACAGCACTGGTACACGATCCACGGGGCGAGCAGCACCAGCAGCACCAGCAGGATCGGTACGATGACCCATAAACACGTCTTGGGGCACGTGGGGACTGCCAGGGAGAGAGACAGGGTTACTACTCCGCTCCCGGCCCCACGCCCAGAGCAGTTAAACACTACCCAGGCTCCTGCCGGGAGGCTGCGGCGTGGAAGGGGTTCCGTGTTCGGAATCCAAGATACCGCACAAGCTCCCAAAACAGAGACCAAGGAAACCGGCCGCTCCCCTTGGCCAACTCCCCACATGGCAGCGAGCGACGGAGCCAGCCGCTTCCTCCAGCAACGGGCTCCACTCACCCACCTTGCTCTCGGCTGGCTCTTTGCAGACAGGGAAGAAAAAAGGGAAGAAAGAGAACCCAGGGAACTACAGGCCAGTCAGCCTCACGTTAGCTCCCGGCAAAATCATGGAGCAGGTCCTCAAGGAATCAATTCTGAAGCACTTACAGGAGAGGAAAGTGATCAGGAACAGTCAGCATGGATTCACCAAGGGGGAGTCATGCCTGACTAACCTGATTGCCTTCTATGAGGAGATAACTGGCTCTGTGGATGAGGGGAAAGCAGTGGATGTGTTATTCCTTGACTTTAGCAAAGCTTTTGATACAGGCTCCCACCGTATTCTTGCCGGCAAGTTAAAGAAGTATGGGCTGGATGAATGGACTGTAAGGTGGTGTCACAGAGTGTGGGGGAGTCAGGGCCCCGCAGGCGCCACGTCCTGCGATTCACCGGGACTCTCAGCCAGCCAGTGACACAGAAGGTTTATTTAGACAACAGGGACACGGTCCAAGACAGGTCTTGCAGGCACAGACAATAGGACCCCTCAGTCAGGTCCATATTGCGGGGGTTGGGGAGCCCAGACTCCGGCCCCAGGCCTCCCTCCATTTCCCCAGCCAGCTCCAAACTGAAACCCCCTCCAGCCACACACCCCAGTTCCTCCGCCAGCCTTTGTCCAGTTTCCTGGGCAGAAGGTGTCACCTGGCCCCAGCCCCCTCCTGGGCTCAAGTTACCTGCTCAGGTATCGTCCCTCAAGTGAAGTCACACCCTGTTCTCCCATCACCAATTCAGACAGTCCCAGTAAAACTCCCCTGTGACATCCCCAGGTCAGTCCTCCCCACTCCCTGCTCCGTCACAGGTGGATAGAAAGCTGGCTAGATCGTCGGGCTCAACGGGTAGTGATCAATGGCTCCATGTCTAGTTGGCAGCCGGTTTCAAGCGGAGTGCCCCAAGGGTCGGTCCTGGGGCCGGTTTTGTTTAATATCTTTATTAATGATCTGGAGGATGGTGTGGACTGCACTCTCAGCAAGTTTGCAGATGACACTAAACTAGGAGGCGTGGTAGATACACTAGAGGGTAGGGATCGGATACAGAGGGACCTAGACAAATTAGAGGATTGGGCCAAAAGAAACCTGATGAGGTTCAACAAGGACAAGTGCAGAGTCCTGCACTTAGGACAGAAGAATCCCATGCACTGCTACAGACTAGGGACTGAGTGGCTAGGCAGCAGTTCTGCAGGAACGTACCTAGGGGGCACAGTGGACGAGAAGCTGGATATGAGTCAACAGTGTGCACTTGTTACCAAGTAGGCCAACAGCATATTGGGCTGTATAAGTAGTGGCATTGCCAGCAGATCGAGGGACGTGATCGTTCCCCTCTATTCAACATTGGTGAGGCCTCATCTGGAGTACTGTGTCCAGTTTTGGGCCCCACACTACAAGAAGGATGTGGAAAAATTGGAAAGAGTCCAGCGGAGGGCAACAAAAATGATTAGGGGTCTGGAGCACATGACTTATGAGGCGAGGCTGAGGGAACTGGGATTGTTTAGTCTCCAGAAGAGGAGAGTGAGGGGGGATTTGATAGCTGCTTTCAACTACCTGAAGGGGGGTTCCAAAGAGGATGGAGCTCGGCTGTTCTCAGTGGTGGCAGATGACAGAACAAGGAGCAATGGTCTCAAGTGGCAGTGGGGGATGTTTAGGTTGGATATTAGGAAACACTATTTCACTAGGAGGGTGGTGAAGCACTGGAATGGGTTACCTAGAGAGGTGGTGTAATCTCCTTCCTTAGAAGTTTTTAAGTTCAGGCTTGACAAAGCCCTGGCTGGGATGATTTAGTTGGGGTTGGTCCTGCTTTGAGCAGGGGGTTGGACTAGAAGATCTCCTGAGGGCCCTTCTGTGATGAACTGGGACTGTTCTTAATGTGGTCTTTGAATGCTGACAGGGGAGTGTGGCTGGGATGGTCTGCATGGGGGGATGGGAGACTGGCCGAGGGAAGATACCTGAGCATGTAACATGAGAACCCAGGAAGGGGTTAGAGGCCAGGTGACACCTTTGCCCGGGAAACTGAACAAAGGGTGGGGGGAGAGTTTCAGAGCTAGCTGGTGGAATGGCTGGGAGGCAGACGGGGCTCTGAACCCCAATGGGGCTGTGGTGCCCTGGGACCCCAAGATGCACCTAATTGGGGGGAGATCCTGTTGTCTGTACCTGCAAGACCTGTCTTGGACTGTGTTCCTGTCGTCTAAATAAACCTTCTGCTTTACTGGCTGGCTGAGAGTCATGGTGAATCGCAGGAAGCCGGGGGTGCAGGGCCCTGAGTCCCCCCACACTCCGTGACACCTTCCAACCCTGATATTCTATGAGTCTGTGACTGCTCACAGGCTCCCTCCACCGTGGCGCCCGCGGGAGCAGATGAAAGTGAAGGCTGGTAATTTTAACGCAGTTAGGGGAGCTGGGAGGGGTAATGCCAGGGAAGGGGGCAGCACAGGAGGCAGCAATGCTGAGGCTGGCTGGGCCGGGGGGGGGGGGGAGGGGAGAGGGTAAGACCACTCCCCCCTTCTGACTCCCAGCCCATCACACTGACCTATCCAGGTGGCTGTGCTCTCCAGCGGGGTGGTCAGCGCCTGGTGCTGCACGCGGCAGGCGAAGTTGGCCTGGGCGTTGCTCTCTGGCCGGTCGAGGATGTAGACGCTGCGGAGGGTGAAGGACCCGTCTGCTTCCTTCGTGGGGGCTGACTCCATGGTGAGCAGAGGCTTCCCGTTCCGCAGCCATTGCACCCTGATCTCGGGGGGGTGGTAGCCGCTCACCAGGCACGGCAGAGTGACCTGCCCCTCCAGCGTCACCAGGGGCTGCAGCAGGGTCAGTCGTGGCTGGGCTGCCGGGTGGGGAGACAAGGTGAGGGTGTTGGGCTTCCAGAGGGACTGTCATGGGGGGGCCCTCTAGGTAAGGGCAGGGGAACAGACACCCGGGGGGGTCAGGCGGAAGGAAGGGGGGCCCCAGGAGCTCAGCAAGCGGGCGCTGCAAGGGAATGGGGAGCTGTACAGGGGACGGGGCGCTGGCAGGGGGTGGGCAGTGCTGTAGGGGCATGGGGGTACTGCAGGGGTACAGTATGGGGTGGGGTGCTGTGGGGAGGTTGGGGGTACTGTGGGGGGATGGGGGTGTAGTGGGGGGGGATGAGCTGTGCTGTGGGGAGGATGGGGCACTGCAGGGGAGAAGGGCAATGCTGTGAGGGGACAGAGTTCTATGGGGTGCTGTGGGAAGAGTGGGGCTCTGGCGGGGGATGGGC
>NW_020664956.1:270019-272339 GCF_002925995.2 Terrapene triunguis | reverse complement strand
GGGGATTCTACGCCCATACGGGGGCACAGAATTCATATGGCCCGCATTTTTCTGTGCCCCCTGTACAGAAAAACGCAAAAAAAATCTGCTGGGGGACACGCGCCTCTTCCCCAGCAGCCCAGGCAGTGCGTCTGTTCCAGCATGCCTGGAGCAGCCTCAGAGACAGGGGAGGGGGGATGGGCGTGCGTGCCTGCATGATTACTGGCGGGGGGGGGGGGGAGAGGTGTATGTGTGCCAACAAGTGAGTGAGAGAGAGAGAGACACACACACACACACACACACACACACTCTCTGGGCTAGTCTACACTGGCAATGTTAAAGCGCTAACGTGGCTTGTGTGGGCGCTAAAAAACCCACCTCCACGAGGGGTGTAGCTACCAGCGCTGGTGCACTATCTACACTGGCCCTCTACAGTTTTGTCACACCCCTGAGCAAGAAAGTTGCAGCGCTGTAAATTGCCAGTGTAGACAAGCCCTGTGTCCCTCTCTTACGACTACAGCGCCCTGGCGGTAGGGCTTTTTATTATGCAGGAGGCAGGCTAGAGGCACAAATGAAGCAGCCTGCCTGAGTTAATTGATCTCATTCTCTGAGGCACAAATGTAGCACCCTGACTGTGTAGTAAAGTTGTTAAAGTTGCTGTTGATGGTTAATTGATCTCATGTTAGTTAACTGTTCTCATTCTCAGTCAATTCCCCCCTGAGCATTAAAACCTGTGAAAGCTTTCAGGCCCCTACATTGCCAGAGTGATGTAAAGGAGTCTTATTATAAATGACAGTTAGGGAATCCTCAGCTAGGAAGATCTATGTGCTTTCTCACTTTTTACCAAGCAGTCAATAAAATGTCAGGTCAATCAGAACCAAGCACTTCCCAAAGTGCCCAGCCAGGTCCAGGGCAATGATTAGCAAAACTGTATGACTTTCATGTGTGAAAGTCTGAGCAATTTAAAATGACATTCTACTCCCCACCCCCCCACCCCCCACTGTTTGGTGTTCTGTAATGTGATTTAAATGAAAATTCAGGATTATAACTGGAATGCAGGATATTGTTACCAAGTGTTTGTAACTTCACTTTCATGTGTTTAGGAAATGCTGAATAGTTGTAACTTTTCTCTGTATTGTAGTTTAAATAAATTACCAAAACAATTGAAACTGGTGTGATTATATTGCATTATTTTGACAAATAAAATATATAGAATTTTGCAGAATTTTGAATTCTTTGGTGCAGAATCCCCCCAGGAGTAATATGGGTCTGCAAGGGAAACTGTCTGGAAGCCAGTATCAAGAGGATCAGTTTGGGATCCTTTGTGGGAATAGAAGAGGGAAAACGAGGCAATAAAAAATAGTTCAGTTCATAGAGGTGAGACCTTTAATTCTCAAATTTCTTTAAAAGTTAAAGGTCTAAGCTTAACATGTGGACACGGTGAAAACAAAGTTAACAGATGACCAAAGGCAAGTAAATATTACTCACGTGCTTTTGCACAGAGAACATTTATAAGTGAACTTGTATTTAATCTCATAGCTGTGGCACTGTGTCACCACTGGCAGCTCTGGATGAACCACAGTTGATTTCTTAGCATAGAATCTCCAAAACTGCCCATGGCCATCACGAATTCCGTTGATTACCCAAGTGGCTGCATGGCAAATCTCATGGATCAATGTGTCTCGAAGCCGGTCTTGGGGAAGGCAAGAGAGAAGACAAATTAAGAACACTGCCATTAAAAAGTCAGGTCTCTCATTCTTCACTGGCTTTATTAGTGTTTGCAAGTACCAGACTGACAGCCCTGAAGACTGTAAAAGATGCCACATGGACAGTACTAGTGCAAGCTTCCCCACACAATGCCACTATTCTGGCCCAAGTCTGAGAAGGTAATTTGGTTTCCATGTCTTTAGTATCTCAGAGGAGACTAATTGTAATGAGTCACTTGTGTTGTGGTCTCTGTTTTTAAAACCACATTAAACACAGGAGCCAGCAAGTAAACGTCAGATGACAAATTTTGATTGCTACTGACTGTGACACAGTAGTCCATTGGTGTTTCACTACTCCGTCAGCAACTCTTGTCAGGCCTGACATACTCACTACATCTAACCCACTGTTGTCATGATATATACCCAAAAGGTGGCATGTAATATATCAATCGAAAGCTAATAGCTCACTGATCATTAATATTCTTACATGGTGTATTACTCTTCGGGGAATTCTGCACCACTGCACAATGCAGAATTTTGCAGAATTCCCTGTTTCCCCCGCAGAATTGGGGCTGCAGAAGTGGTGGCCACCACTAGGGGACACTGGATTCTGCAGAGCCCAGCTTGCAGTGAGC
>NW_020664956.1:237538-270009 GCF_002925995.2 Terrapene triunguis | reverse complement strand
GGGAGTGCAGGTATCTGGGCTCTGGGAGCCCTACACAGTTCCCTCCAGCAGCCCCCAACTGGAACTGGGTTATCATAGGGGCTTCTTTAACGCTCTACTCTTGGGGGAATCTTTTTTGCTGTTGTCTGTATTGTTGATATGTATTTAGAAATAAGTTACCAAAATAATTGAATCTGGAGTGATTATATTGTGTTATTTTGACAAATAAAATATACAGAATTCTAAAATATTATGTGCAGAATTTTTAGGCACAGGATTCCCCCAGGAGTAGTGTGTATATGGGGTGTACAAAGAGTTATGGATATATGTTAGAATTATGGTTTTAAAGTGTGTTTGGCAAGCAATGCATAATCCCCATCTGCCCTAAACAAATGAGTGTATAGTTGTTTGTCATCAGGTTGAGATAATGAAAGTGCATTTAGATAAAAGATCAACAAAGCCATCAACTTAGTGAGTGGGGGAGACAGCCTATTATGGGGGTCTGCCCCTCAAATGATAAGCAATTGAATCAACTGATTGTATATAACATTGCTGTATTATAAAAAGTGCATTGAGTAATGTCTTTTATGAAAGCCTGTGACATAATGACGACTAATAGCATTGTGAAGTGTCTGCATTAGCACTATATGAGGAATTGTGGATACTCACTGATGATATGCTTTAAAAGGCTGTGACCAAAACACAGGGAGAAAGTTTTTCCCCCAGAAAGGAGGGAAGGGAGTATCTACACATCTCCAATTAAATTAAGCAAGATGTGACCAAAAACAATGGAAACCCTATTTACATATGAATCAGCAAGGGGATGGGAGATCCACAGGCAGGAAAAAACATCATGAGATTATCCTGAGTCTGGGGACAAAACAGTGAGTTTGGGAAGATATACGGAGAGAAGAAGCAGCCATCTTGGCATCCATCACTGGACAGATAAAAGGGGACAGAGCTCTTGCAAGCTGAGTCCTTCAGCCAAGGGGGTCAAAGTCTCTGAGAAGTGAATACAGTATAAATTACTCCTGAGGACATTCTGCACCAAAAAATTAAAATTTCGGTGCCAAAAAATTAAAACTTCTTCATACAATATTTTAAAATTCTGCAAATTTTATTTGTTAAATAAATGTGGAGGCTCCAGCATGGCATTGGGGAGCACCGGTCACTGGCTGCACAGAGGTGGGAGATCACTGTGCAGCTCCCCCCCCGGGACACAGACTCAGCGGTGAGGCTGCACCCAACCCTGACACAGCGCAAGGATCGGGTCTGCCCCAGAAACATCCCAGGGCCTTGCCCCTCTGAGCCAGGTGCACCAGGTATGGGCAGGTAGGATCCAAGTGTGGAGGGGTTTAGGGTGGGGGGATCCAGGTGTGGATTGAAAGGGTTCTGTGTGCGGCAATCTGGGTGTGAGCGGCTCAGTGGGGGATCCAGGTGCTGGGGGGGGGAGGTGTCTGGATGCACAGGGGCTTGTTGGGGGATTCTGGGTGTAACAGTAATGGGACTCTGCAGGGGGGTATAGGTGAAGGTGGTTGGGGCTCAGCAGGGGGGGGGTCTGGGTGTGGGGGGCTCAATGGGGGGTCCAGATGCTGGGGGAGTGGGGCTCAGTGGGGTGGGGATCCAGGTGCAGCTGGTTGGGGCGGCTCATCGGGGTGGTCCAGGTGCAGGGGGAGTGGGGCTCATTGGGGGGTTCTGTGTGTGAGGCTCGGCGGGAGTTTCCAGAACGAGATGATGAGAGCTTGGATAAAAGTTTTAGCTGTGTGGATGGATAGGAAAGGTTGCATCTTAGAGCTGTTATGCAGAAAGAATAAATATTCTTTCCCCTTATTTAATATTCAATATCCTCTTTCCCTTACCTGCAGAGTCACAAACTTTCTCTGAGAGCTCTATCCGAGCATAGCGTTGTACCTCAGGGCTTTTTGTTTGTCCAGTGACGCAGTACCCTGCTGTCTTCCGCATCTTTTTGTTCCAGATGATTTCCATTTTCTCTGGCAACTGATAAAAAAAATGGAACAGTGCATTTGAACCACGCAGGGGCATGTGCAGGAATTTAAATTTGACCCCTTTTGGAGGCTCCCCCACACCCGGAGGCCCCTGATGATTACTGGGGGGGCCTGTGCCCCTGCTTGCCCCTCCATCCACACCCCCTGGAACCACATCACTGCCAGCTCATCTCACTTCCTCAGGTCCTTAAACTTCTGCCCTTGTGTGTGTGTACCACCACAGCCCTTCACAACACACCTTGGTGGGAAAGGACACCTTTGTTCATACTCTTTAGACAGAGATAGTGGGAAGTTAGATCTGAGAAACTCACTTTGCCTTCTCTACCTCTCCTTAGAGGCTGAAGAACTTCACTATCTTTAGAGTATGAAACAGCCACACAATAGTAATATTCTTTAAAAAGTTTTATTAAATGCAGAGAAAATGGTAGGAAACCAAAAAAGAACTGTTTGCATTATACCACTTAAGTAAGAGTACAGAGAAAAGAAGGAAAATCTCACATTTCTAGAAACCAAGTCCTTATATGACCTCCCTGCCCTGGTCAGCGGGACAATCTCTTCCTCGGGTATTCAGAGAGACATGTCTCCATCCCCTCTTTCACACAACCTGCTTATCAAGATCCCTGATCTAAGGTTTTATCCCCTATTTTCCAAAACAATTCTCTGAACACACAATGGGGGTTGAAGCCTTCCCCAGGAGATTGTCTAAGGAGGTATTAAATGTCCTTCACTGATGCTTAATAGCTGTCTTTCAAATACTTAGCTACCAAATTAAAGCGGAGCCCTTTATAAGATCATTTGACCTACCTGTCCCCAGTTTATCCAGACCTCTTTTTAAAATCTCATCAATTTTCCCTTGCCAGGATGTATAACTTCTTCTAATCCTATCAAACTGCTTAATCTCTGATCTCTTGTTGCTCCAAAATAGCAGCAGAAAGGAACCATCTCTTTCAGGATTCTAGTATTGCTGGTATGCTTAGTGCACGTCTTCACTGCACAATTAACCTGAACTCTTACCTGGTTTTTAGTCCAAACTCCTCTACCATCCACACAAGTAAAACTTTTGATCTGAATTTGAAGGTGCTTTAAATGCAGGATAGTTTATACAGGTAGGGGTATAGATTAAAACCTAGGCTTCCCTTTCACTTGCCCTGGACACCGTCCATTCTGCAGATAGGATGCAGGCAAAAATCACTCAAGTTCTGATAATCCTCCAATATCCTTCCCACAGTTCCCCATGAAGGACAGACAAGTTCTTGTAATTGACTGGGAAAGTCTCGTAGAGCATCTCAGTACAGAGAACCATACACATGAATGAGTGCAGAAACAGTGAGGACTCAGTAAGGTGAGTCTGGCTTTGTTGTCGAAATGCTGGGGTAGGCTAACCCAAGTGCCAATCATCTGGGTAACCTGTGCAGTTAGAGAGCCTACAGCAGCAATTCCCAAACTATGATCCAGGCAAGCACTTCTGGTCTGCAGAGAGCTGGCTGATCAAGTGGTGCTGGGCTCTTTGGTTCCAGCTTCTTTTACAGGAGTAGGAGCCAGCTTAAGATGCCTCAATTAGGGTCCACTGCTACATGAGAGTAAGAGAAGCATTCCAATGCAATGGGGGCTATACAACTATCTAGACATATAAGAATCAGAAGGCTCCATAAGGGACCAGATTCACCCAAGGCATCTAAAAATCAATTTTCCATATAAGCAACAGATATAGTTACTTAGGGATGTTACATGATTATGAATGGGAAGGGAGTTTGTGTCCTTGCAGTAATGAATGGATCAGGAGGTCTTTCTCCACAAGACTATTAAGAGATAATTCACACTGAGAAAGTCTGATAACTCCCAGAGTAAACCTATGATAAATCCCTTTTTAAAACCCTCACATTTTTGACCTGATTCAAATAGAAGCACCTTGTTACAAGGCTGAGCTTCATCCCAGTTAGTGAGCTAGAAGGAAAGGGCAATGGTTTCACAGAGAAAGCTAGTTAGCAGGATAACAGTGATTTTATTGTCCAGAAATGTGTTTACAAAAGCTACCTTTTGCTCAAAGATGGTGTTGTTATAAAGAGTGTAGAGCTTCTGTGTCAACTCATCCTTTTTTTTCCTGAAATTTTTCACATATTGGGATGCTGGGTTTGACAGCTCTTGTAAGAAACAGCCTGGCACTCCACACAGATTCCACCTGCATGAAAAGCAGCAGCAAAAAAAGCACATTTGTTGTCACAGAAGTCTTATGAAAAAGAATGGTTACTTATCTTATAGTAACTATGGTTCTTTGAGAAGTCTCTGTGAATCCCATTCTAGGTGTGCACGTTCCCCAGGCATGTGAGATTAGAATCTTTTGAACTGCAGTCAGCCATGCCTGCACCATGTATGTCCTTATACCCCACACCTAAGGGCATAAAGGACAGAGCAGCTGCAACCATTCCTCAGTTCCCTTGCTAATTCAGAATCCCAGATAATAAGGGCTCTGAAAAAGTGGGGATGAAGGGCTGGTTGTGGGATCCACACGGATGATAATACCTCAGAAGAAAAAATACTATAAGTTAAGTAATTGATTTGAAGTTGTGTCCTTCACAGCGAAGGAGAGTGTTCTAGCCACTGGGCTATGGGGTAGTGTGGGCTGGGTCTCAATCTCTCCTGTTGAAATTGTTGCGCTTTTTATAAATAAATAGTCCTTGGAGCAGGGACTTGAATTAGGGTCTCCTGCATTCTAGCTACAAGGAATGCGACCTTCCACGACAAGTGGGAAAGGGAACAAGAAGCTAGAGGCTCAAAGGGCGGGCCCATGAGCCTGGTGACAAGGTGGAGGACCGGGTCCCAGACCGGTGGAAAGAGTCTTTCAAGGCCTTTCAGGAATCGGATAGTCATCTCATGAGAGAATACCAATCTATCCTGGACGCAGGGATGGAAGGCCGATATGTCCGCCAGGTGAACCTTAATCGAAGATAAGGCAAGGCCCTGGTGCTTTAAATGAAGCAGGTAATCCAGAACGGACTGCAGAGATGACTGGCTCGGGGAGATATTCCGTTCTGACACGTAGCAGGAGAATCGCTTCCACTTTGCCAGGTAAGTTGCTCTGGTGGAGGGCTTTTTGCTCTCCAAGGTCACGTGCTGTACCTGACTAGAGCAGGCTTGTTCCTCTGGATTCAGCCACGCATCATCCAAGCTGTGAGGTGGAGAGAGACGAGGTTCAGGTGCAGCAACCGACAGTGATCCTGTGAGAGTAGGTCCAGGCAGCTAGGAAGTGCCCATGGGGCTGCTACGGCCAAGTCCATGAGCATGCTGAACCAATGTTGGCGAGACCAAGCTGTGGCGATAATAATGATCCATGCCTTGTTCCTCTTAATTTTTAAGAGGACCTTGCTGATGAGCAGAATTGGCGGGAAGGCATACATCAGGTCTCCTGACCAAGATAGGAGAAAGGCATCGGAAAGTGAGCCTCTGCCGAGACCTTGCAGAGAGCAGAACTGATAACACTTTCTGTTCTGTCTGGTGGCGAATAGGTCAACTTGGGGAGCTCCCCTCTTCTGGAAGAGCATCCTGACAACCTCCGAGTGAAGGGACCACTTGTTGTGAGAGAAGTAGGACCTGCTGAGGTGATCCGCCAGTGTGTTCTGGACGCCGGGGCGTCTGTGGCTTCCAGGTGGATCGCATGTTGGATGCAGAAGTCCCACAGATAAAGGGCTTCCTGGCACTGAGCCGATGAATGAGTTCCCTCTTGCCTGTTGACACAGAACATGGAGGCCGTGTTGTCCGTCAACACCTGCATCACCCGACCGGACAGTTGGGGAAGGAACACTTCACAGGCCAGGCAGATGGCTCTGAGTTCCCTGATGTTTATATGTAGCGCAAGCTCCTCTCGCGACCATAGCCTGAGTCTGCAGTGTACTGAGATGTACTCCCCAACCCAGATCAGACGCATCCAATATCAGGGAAACTGTGAGTTCTGGGCTCGCAAACTAGCACACCCTCCAACACTAGAACTGGATCAGACCACCACTGTAAGGAGGTAAGTACTCACGGCGGGATCATGAAGAGTTTGTCCAGGTGATGCCTGGCTGGGAAGTAGACCGATGCCAGCCACATCTGGAGAGAACGTAGTCTGAGCCTCGCTTGCCAAACAACATACATGCATGCGGCCACGTGCCCCAATAGTCTGAGACAGACCTGGGCAGTGGTGAACGGATAGGTAGTGATTCTGGTGATCAGATCTGACATTGCCCTGAACCTGGCCTCTGGCAAGAACGCTCTGGTTCAGGTAGAGTCAAGGACCGCTCCAATAAACTCTATCCTTTGAACCTGAACCAATGTTGATTTTTGTTCGTTTATCAACAGAGCTTGACAAGTGGCTAGCAACATTGCGATGCTGCGCTGGATGTGGACTCTGGAGTGGCCCTTGTTGAGCCAGTCGTCGAGGTACGGGTAGATCTGGATATCCTGACATCTGAAGTAGGCCACCACTATTGACATGCACTTCATAAACACCCTTGGTGCCGTTGCCAGGCCAAAAGGGAGCACTGCGAATTGATAGTGGGCAGTCCCAACCATGAATCGTAGGAACCTTCTGTGTCTGTGAAATATCCATATGTGAAAGTAAGCGTCTTTCAGACTGAGGGCAGTGTACCAGTCTCCCGGATTCAGGGAAGGAATGATGGAGGCCAGGGAGACCATGAGGAACTTCGACTTCTTGAGATACCTGTTGAGGTTTCGCAGGTCGAGAATGGGACATAGACCCCCTCCCTTGGTCTTTGGGATCAAAAAATAGCATGAGTAAAACCCTTTCCCTTTCAAGTGCAGAGAAACTTCCTCCACGACTCCCACCCGCAGGAGGCCTTGCATCTCTTGGGTGAGCAGATGCTCGTGAGAAGGGTCCCTGAAGTGCGAGGGAGGGATAGAAATGAACTGGAGGGTATATCCCCCTACTACTGTGCTGAGGACCCACTGGTCCAATGTTATAGAGACTCAGGCAGGGAGGTAGGGGGATAAACGGCTGGAAAATAACAGGGGTGCTGGATCCAGGACACAGGCTGGAAGGTCACACTTGAGTGCACCCTCAAAATGCCTGCTTATTACCCGGCTGGTTGCAGGTAAGAGCTCAAGCGAGCTAAAGAGGTCAGCTGTTGGCCTTCTGGCACTTGTAGCCTTTGCTCTTCTTGCAGAAGAGCTCTGATCAGGATTGGCTCCTGAACCTGTGGGCCTTTTTTTTTTTCCCCATCCATTACTCATCCCATAGTGATCGCTCCTGTGGCTCCTATCTCACAGGCCTGGGCCTGGCTCCTCACCCTGGGCATTGCAACCAGGCATGCAGGGTTGTAGCATTACTCAGGTTTGGGCCAGCCCAACCATCCCTCCATTATAGGGGTGAGGAGGGGGAAACTTGAGCATCACTGTAACCCGGTGCACCAGGTCGCAATGCCTAGAGTGGGGAGCACAGTTCATCTCTGCCTGTACTTGAAGTGAGTGTGGGACAGGCTCCCTCTCATCCAGGGGAACACAAAGTTGCCCGTTCCTGCAGGTGAGTGAGTGTGTAGCTTCTCCCCGGCACCAGTGTTTCCTCCACACCCAGACTGGGATTAGGATAGCAGTGCCAGGGCAGTGTTGCTCTAAATGTGCGGTACCTCCTCATTTGAATTTAAAAAAAAAAAAAAAAAAAAAAAATCCAAGAGGTGTAATGGTAAACAATAAATTTAGCATGACTGCTCTATTTTTTTTTTTTTTTAAATAAAAAGTGTGAGAAATCCACAGCACCAGTCATGGTTCACTAAAGGATCTGAGCCTCCCTTGACTGGTGAGAGGACAGAGGAAATGTGTGCGCGTAGGTCCTGTTCAGTATCATGGTCTCAACAAAGACTGACTACAGACACTTCCCTCACAAGTTGGGGGGCAGGTTACACAAGGGACATGGTCTCCTCAGGAGTCTGTGCTCCCCTTCAGCGTGTTGGAGTTGAGAGCAGTCAGTTTGGCCTGTGACAATTCCTCTCACATTTGCAGCCAGTCAGTCTAGGTGTTATCAGGCAATATGATGGTGCTATATTACATTAACAAGCAGGGAGGATTGTGCTCCTTGGAGCTATGTGCGGAGGCTGTCGCCCTCTGGAACTTGCACCATACCTATGCAAAAAGTGTCCTGACCACTGTGCATCTGCCAGGAGTGCAAAACAGTATGGCATACTCCTTGAGCAGACAGCTCTCCACATAACATGTGTGGCAGCTGCACAACCAAAATCTACAGGACGTGTTTTGGGTGCGAGGGTCTCCAAACCACAATACTATGTGTGTCAAATATGAAGAAAAAGTGCAAAGATTTCTGCTCCAGAGGGGGTTGCCTCGTGGGCAACGCTTTCCTCAGGTGATGGCTGGGGGCCCTAAGGTACACCTCCCCCTCCCCCTTCCCGTTACAGAGGGTATTGAGGAAAATCCAATAAAACAAGGCACAGGTCATTCGCATTGCACCTGGTTGAATCCGTCAGGTCTCATACCCCATGTTATTGCAATTGTTATGCCAGCCGCCTCTCCCAAGGCAACAACTCTTGACTCAGAATAAGGAGTGGACTTCCCCAAGTTTTCCCCGATCCAGTCTTTTGAACAGATCTAGAAGCATTGTGGTTGCTTCACGCGATCCTTTCGGAGGCAATCTTCTAAAGTAGGAGTGCACTGCTGTCCCCTGTGGACAAAAGTGAGCTGCCACCACCGACAATACCTTGGTGAAAACTCCCAGCACCATCAAGAGCCTGAAAGAGAGCGCCCAGTACTGGTAGTGTTTGGCCAAAAATAACAGGAATTTTCTGTGTGCCAGGTGAATGTCCATGTGTAAATAGGGATCTTTGAGATTGAGGGTCATGAATCAATATCCTAAATCTATAGAGAGGATAGATGCAGACAAAATTGTTCAGTCCCCTCACCATCTTTTTGGGGATGAGGGAGTACCTTGACTAGAACTGTTTCCCCCTTGCTGCTAGTTTCATTCCCCCAGTTGAAGGAGCGACTTTACATCCTGAATGATGGGGAGAGGTGGTGAGGGGTGCGGAAGGAAGAAGATAGTCACCAGCTTTCCCTTGTCAATCAGGGCCTGAAACTGCTCCTTACTGTCCTGAGGAACCTCATCAACAAAGCCTGTCAGCTTGTCATAGATGATAATATATTTGGCCATCAGTGCTTGACAGTTTTAAAAACTCAAAACTGGAGGGAGGCCGACAAGGATGCCTTCCTCCCACAGAGGTCCAACATCTTTGCTTCCTGGTCCCGGGGAGTAAACCTGGCTTGTTGGTGCTTACTATGCTTGGTGGCTGCTGACACTACCAGGAAGTTGGGAGGCAGCTATAAGAATAGGTATTCTGACCCTTTCATAGGTATGCAATACCTCTTTGTAGCCCACTTGGATACTGGTGGAACTGTGGCAAGCATCTGCTAAGTGTCTTGGCAGGTTCAAGGGTGGCATAGTTGATTGGAAGTGCCAGTCTACTCAGTCCAGAGCTGCGCATGATGTCTAGCAGTCTGTGGACTTCATGGACCTCTTCCAAAGGAATTTGTACCCTCCTGAGCAAGTCCTGGAAAGCCTTAGGAGCCTTTGGGTATGGCAGGAAAGCTGGAATCACTGCCTCATCTGGAGAGGATGACGACAGAATCACCAGCGTGATGTTCGCCTATTCCGGTTATTGTGGCTGTTGGGGAGGGTACTAGTATCACAGGTCTTCTGGGCCCCAATACTGTCATTGTGGGACTTAAGACCTTCTTGGTGCCTGGCCCCAGGGTGATGGGTACCGTAGAGGGGCTTGGCCGAGGCTCGTCCCTCCGCGTGGCTGTGGGGTATCTCACCGCCCCGCAATAGTTCGCTATGGGTCCAAGCCCTGGGTCAGGGCTGGCCAGTAAACAAACAGTCAGGAGCTTGGGCCCTTAGGCAGGGGCTGAGCCACTAGTTCAATATGAGCCCAGGCCCTGGGTCAGGGCGGGGCAGCAAACACACAATCAGGGGATCAGGCTTCTGATGCGAGGGGGAGACTGCCACCCATGAGTGGGGTGGCAGGGGGGACGCAGGCCCACCCACTTCACTGCGTCCCAGCCCGGGGCCCTAACAGCGGCAGAAGACTCGCTGCTGTGTCAGTGGGGATCCTGACCGCAACACACTGACATTGGTTCTGGCCCTGCTGCGCCCAGGCCAGGGTCGGCTGCCCCCAGGCTACTTCCGGACTCCCCCTCGTAAGGTACCTGGGTTTGGCCAGTGTCCTCGGCGGTTTCCTGCACCATCGGTTCCTCCGGGTAACTAGCGACGGGTAGGTGCGGCTCCTCCTCGGGGTAGCTGGCGAGGGGTAGGCTCAGCAGCTCCTCAAGGTAGCTGGCGAGGGGTAGGCTCGGTTGCTCCTCAGGGTAGCTGGCGAGGGGTAGGCTCGGCTGCTCCTCAGGGTAGCTGGCGAGGGGTAGGTTCGGCTGGCCCGGCCAGTCCTCGGGTCGGCCACAGCCTGCCGGCGTTTCCCAACCCGGAGGTAGGCCACAGGCATCTGGCCTCTCCGGCGGCTGGCCTTCAAGTGAGCTCTGCAGCGGGGTTTTCTACTTCCTGTCCTGTTCCGTGACCTCTGGGGGGCGGGCACAGGACCCACTAGCTCCGCTCACATTGGTGCTAGGGGAGGCTCGTCCCTCCCTCCGCAGGGCTGTGGAGTATCCCATCGCCTCGCTAAAGGTACCAATAAGTAAAGCGAGGGTAGTCTGTTCTTTTGGGAGTACTGAGATACACTGGAGACTCCTGACACACTGTATGAGCTTTGCCCCCAGAGGTGCCCCTCAGGGAATAGTCAGAATATGGGGCATACCCATCTCCATCTTTTGACTCTGACCTCAGATCCAAAACGGGAGAGGTCTCAGTATCTGAGGAGGTGGTGATCACCTGCCTCTACTCACCGATGGTAGCGGTATTGTGGTAGCTTAACCGCAGGTTGAAAACACAAAGGGTGCCAGATCTGGCAGTGCCGACACAGCGGCTGTTGTTGGTGTCAAAATACTACTCCCAGTACCAGGAGTTGACACAGTCTTGCCCTTCAATGAAGTACCAGGCTGGTCTGTCCTGATATCAGACAGTCCCACTCCAGAGCACGAGGTCTCTCCTGGCTTGGTATGAGATGGGGACATTTGCCTCTTTGAGGGCTTGGATACGGAGCTCCCTCTTTCCCTTATTGGAGTGCTTGTCTCTCCCTTCCCTCCCCATTTGCCTTGGCTCTGCTCAAGTTTCTTGGCGCCAGCTGGGAGAGGGTGTGGAGGCCTGGAACTGGCTAGAGCTAAGCTCAACGGGCTGCTCCTACCTTTTTCAGGCCAATGTACTGGGTTGGGGGGAGAGGGTGTCTCTCCTGTCAGCTGTCCATGGTCTCATGGGCCTCTCCATGAGGAGTTTTCAGACTTGGAACTTTCTTGACTGCTTTGTCCTGCTGCACCTGGTCTGGATGTGGGTTTCCCCAGGCGGTACAGACAGGCATCATAGTAGACTGTGACCAGGAAGAGCTTGTGGCAGTTGATGCAGTTTTTGAAGTGGAGGATCCTTAGAACCCTTTCCCTGCTGCCACTGGAAGAAGCAAAATGCCTTTTTTTAAACAGGAATTGCTCCTCCGAATTTTAGCAAACTGAACCCCAAATATCTCTCAATTAACTAGACTAAATAATTAAAGCTAACTAAGTATTAAAAATTATTTACAATTTATTTACAGGAAAAAGCTGAAGAAGTCAGCATGAACACTGATGCTCCGTCCTAAATAATGAGTGGTAAGAAGGAAGTAAAGATGGCAGCAGTCCGGCAGCTCCCCCTTAAAACCCTTGGTGTGAAGCACAAAGAGAGTGCGGGTGCCCAAGGAGAGCAAACTGACACTCCTAGGGAAAAAATCTCCAGTCCTGGGCACACAGAGTATATGCGCAAACCTGTAGTGCACTACACAGGAGGGTCAAGCACTTGAAGAACAAGTATGATCCTGCGTTATAGTGAGAGACTAAATAAATAAAATAAATAGTTTATCCAAGAGAAGATTAACAAAGATCTAATAATAGATAGCTCTTTAATCTAAAGGGCAAAGGCAGAACAAGGATTAGAAGCAAAAACTAGACAAATTCGGACTAAAAATAAGGTGCTTTTAGGGTTAGGGTTAACCTGAGTGATTAACCACTGGAAGAACATACCTACCTACAGATTCTCCATTACTTGAAGCTTTTTTACTTAAGACTGGATATCTTTCTAAAAGATAAACTATATAGCTCAAACAGAAATTATAGAATTAGTAGAGAGTTTACTGTGTGAGGTTCTTTGGTGTGTGTTATGCAGGAGGAAAGACTAGCTGATCACAATGATCCCTTTAAGTCTTAAAATCTATAAGTAAGTTCCAATATCATTATATAAATCAAATGGTATGTCAGCACCTAAAATACTTTCTTCAGTTTCAGTTACCCTGCCTCCAAAGGGATACAGCAAAAAGAGGCAGTTCAGAGACAGGTGACAAAATGATTAGAGGTGTGAAAAGACTTCCATTTCAGGTCAGACTGAAAATATTAGGGTTGTTTAGAGAATAGGCAATAAGAGAAGTATTTAAATGAATGCTATAGAGAAGGTAATAAGGTTCACTTGTTTACCCTCTCTCAATGCAAGAAAGTGCATTTAAAACCTATAAAAACAGTTGTTTTTTTAAACACAATGCACAAGTAATCCGTGGAACTCAATGTCACACGACTGAGACAAAGTTTAGTATGTTCATAGAAAGTATTAAACATTTCTATGAACTGAAAACCCCACAGATGCAATGGTGCCACAAGTTTGCCTTGGAATGGAGGCTCCCACAGCACTGAGGAAAAGATGGTTTCAGAAAAAGCCTTTCAGAATCTGACCCCCAGACCCTATCAGGGAGTGGTCAGGGTTTAGCAATGAGGATGGTTCAAGTCATTCAAAGCCCTTTCTATCAGAGCTCTTGAAAGGCATACAGTAGCCAGAGACTCAAGGGTCCATCTTTAGGGCTCCGTGTTTGTCATGGAGATTGCGGAAGTCACAGATTCCAGGGCCAGCTGCTTGGGTAGCCCTGGGGTCAGCCACGCCGGCTGCTACTGTAATGGCTCCCGCACCAGTCACTGATAGAGTGGCCCTGGGGCCAGCCGCACCAGCTGCTGTTCTGGTAGCCCCAGGCACCGCCCGAGCAGCGGCCGATGTGGCTGGCCCCAGGGACTGCCTGAGCAGCTGGTGCCAGGGGCCCCCCCAGGGCTCCTCCCCCTGGCGGCTGGTGCCTTAGCAGTATCCGAAGGGTTAGCTGTGGCGCCCCCTTGAGTGCCACACTCATGTGTCAGTATATTAGGCGCCACCAACCCTACGCCCTTCTCAGTTCCTTCTTGCTGACAACTCCGACAGAGGGACAGGAGGGTGGGTAATGGAATGGATATGAGCAACACATCTTGAAGAACAAAGTTACGAAAGGTAAGTAACACAACTTTTTTCTTCTTTGAGTGCTTACTCATGTTGATTCCATTCTAAGTGACTCACAAGCAGTAGCCCTGGAGGTGGGCTTGGAGTTCACGGTCGTGCGGCTTGCAACACTGCCTTACCAAAGCCAGCATCATCTTGGGCCTGCAGGGTAAGTGCATAATGAGACGTAAACGTGTGGATGGATGACGAGGCAGCGGACCTGCAGATATCTTGAATAGGCACTTGGGCCAGGAATGCCACCGCCGAGGCTTGCGCCCTAGTCGAGTGGGTGGTTACAATTATTGGTGGAGGCACTTTTGCCAGATCATAGCAGAAAAGGATGCAGGAAGCGATCCAGGATGAAATTCTCTGGGCAGACACTGGAAGACCTTTCATCCTGTCCGCCACCGCGACAAACAACTGCATCGGCTTACAGAACGGCTTGGTCCTTTCGATATAAAAGGCCAGGGCTCTCCTGACGTCCAGAGAGTGCAATTTGCTCTCTTCTTCCAACTTATGAGGTTTTGGAAAGAAGAAAGGAGAGAACCACTAACCACTTCCTAGGCAAGGGGAAAAAGGTGCTACAACCAACCGTCATGGGTGGTAAGAAGGAACTGAGAGGGCGTAGGCCTGGCGGCACCTAATATACTGACACATGAATGCGGCACTCCAGGGGGCACCACTGCCGACCCTACTGATACCAATAAGGCAAAAATCTCTGATGACCGTGCATATACCTAGAATGGAATCGACATGAGCAAGCACTCAAAGAAGAACAAGCTTTGTAGTTTTATGTTAACTGCAGAGCAAGCACTTTTGTAGCCTGACAAATTTCCAGAGTGCTAATCTACATGACAGCAGTGCTTTGCCTCTAACCTCACCAGCATTTCCTGACCCATTTGTTATACTCATAGGAGACAGTAAAAGATGGAGAAGAGAAAGACCTACCTTTCCTCTGTATCTGATGAATGTACACAATAGACTGATTCGCTCTTAGGAACCTTCAGAGAAGGCATTTCTTTAGATGAAGAGGATTCTGACTTTGGTGTCACGATTCTCTCTTTCTTAACAGAGTGTTGTGCACTGTCACAAGGAGGCTTGAAGTTTCCCAGTTCTGCAAGTACAAATCAAAAGATTAAACAACCAATTTAACCAAATATCATGAAGTTCCAGCAACGAATACAGAATATAGAGACTGGCAACAGGACCACAAACCACTACACAGTAAACTGTGCATTCCTCACTCAATATGCCCACCTTCAGAGGTGTCTGGGTATATTCACAAGATTGCCTTCAAAACACCAAAGTAGTTTATTGGTTGACAAACATGATATAACTGTCTCAATAACTAGAGCTCCTCTACTACTGCCAAAAATATTACTTGGTATATTTATATTCTTTAGAAAAATTACTTCAGTATCAGAAAAATCTTCTTTGATCTGCAGAACATTAACATAGTTCAAATCAGATGCAAAAAGCAGTTTGTAATCTTCTCTCTCTCTCTCTCTCTCACACACACACACACACACACCCCATTAAAATGGAGTTAGGACAAAAGCAGGCATCAGAAACTTAAAAATAATAGACAACAGACGCAACTATCCCAAAACCAAGGTGTTATAGACCCAGGATATTCTGATTAAAAGTTACACTTAACAGTAAACCAAACATGTTATGGAAATGCACAGGTAATGCACTCAAACAATCTGAATTCTGACCTCTAGAGAAGCCATGGAATAACAATGTGATTATGTTTAAGACATTTTAGAGCTTGTGGTGCCAGATTAGATGAAAAATCGTTGCTTACCTTGCAGCAGGTATTATGTATTCCACCCTTAGTGTGCATATGCCCATGTGCTTGACTTCAGATTCTTTTGGCCAGCAGTAGCTATTGGGTCTGTCCCTGTGCCCTGAGTGTCTTCATGTCTCCTCCACCCACAGGCATAAAGGGCAGAGTGGGGTCAGTTGTGTCAGTTGCTTTGCCCAATACAGGATTTAGAAGGTATAGGACTTTGCAAAAGCATGAAAAAAGGGCAGGTTGTGGAATACACATGGACAACATCTTGAAGAACAACAGTTACTGTAAGGAAAGTAACTTTTTCCTTCTGAGTGCTTGTCCACATATATTCCATTCTTGAAAGCAGTGACTGATATAAAGGTGGTGGTCGTTCAGATCTACTTAAATAAGGATTGCAACACAGCTCTACCAAAATGGGCATCAGATTTAGATGCCTCTTAAAAAGAATGTTTAGTAACTGGATGTGCTGATCCCCAAGATGCTGCTTTACAAATTTCAGAGACCTGAAGAAGAGCTCTGTGTAAGGAAAGAAAAAGGTCCTGAATTTTCTTCTGATCACCCTTAGAATCAGAGGGATTAGAGGGTATGCATACATCACCCCTGGAGTCCACAGTATGAGGAATGCATCTGCTCAAGATACAGGGGTTCCAATCCGCTCTCAAAGAAAGGTTTGACACTGTTCTTTTCCATGGCAAACAAGTTTATGTTTGGATGACCCCAGTCACAAAATACTCTTTGAATGATGGAGTCTTGATCACTGTCAGAAAACTGTCCGAGAATCCAACAATATATATTGTAATCCTAGCAGATGAAGAGTTATGACTGTTACTTGCTGAAGTTTCACAGGTGAATCACCTCCTGGCATAAAGGAGAAATCTGGCTAATCCCTGTCTGTTTATGTAAACAGCACTGTGGTAATGCCTGCCATTACCAAAACGGTCTTCCTTTCATTCAACGCAAGACATGTCACACATGCTAGGTAGACTGCTCTGAGTTCTAATATGTTGATGTACAGGTGTATCTCACACGCCCACAGTTCTTAGCCCTTGTGATGGATCAAATGAGCTCCCTATCCCAGATTGAAAGCATCTGTTACAAATATGTTTGTGGATAGAGCTGGAGAAAATGGAACATTCTTACAAACTGCATCTGGGTTCTTCCACCAATTTAACAATATGACAACTTCTTGTGGAATCTGAACTGGCATGTCTAGGTGATGTCTCCTTAGGCAACAGGTGGATTTCAACCACCCTTGCAAATAATGGAGGCACAGTCTGGCATCTCGAATCACAAATGTGGAGAGACCATATGGCCTAACATTCTTATCAGCTTATGTGAGTTTCTCTGACTGATTTATGGTCTGACAGTGTCAAACTTGATTCAGATAGAGCCTGCGAAAAGTTACACAGGGATCTCACAAAACTGGGTGACTGGGCAACACAATGGTGATGAAATTCAATGTTGATAAATGCAAAGTAATGCACATTGGAAAACAATCCCAACTAACTGTATAAAATGACAGGGTCTAAATTAGCTGTTACCACTCAAGAAAGATCTTGGAGTCATTGTGGATAATTCTCTGAAAACATCCACGCAACGTGCAGTGGAAGTAAAAAAGCTAACAGAATGTTGGGAATCATTAGGAAAGGGATAGATAAAAAAAAGAGAGAAAATATAATGCCTCTATATAAATCCATGGTACGCCCACATCTTGAATACTGCATGCAGATCTGGTTGCCCCATCTCAAAAAAGGAATTGGAAAAGGTACAGAAAAGGGCAACAAAAATGATTAGGGGTATGCAACAGCTTCCATATGAGGAGATATTAATAAGACTGGGACTTTTCAGCTTGGAAAAGAGACGACTAAGGGGGGATATGATAGAGGTCTATAAAATCGTGACTGGTGTGGAGAAAGTAAATAAGTGTTATTTACTCCTCATAACACAAGAACTAGGGGTCACCAAATTAAATTAATAGGCAGCAGGTTTAAAGCAAAAGGAAGTATTTCTTCACACAACACACAGTCAACCTGTGCAACTCTTTGCCAGAGAATATTGTGAAGGCCAAGACTATTACAAGGCTCAAAAAATAACTACGGAAGTTCATGGACGATAGGTCCATCAATGGCTATTAGCCAGGATGGGCAGGGATGCTGTCCCTAGCCTCTGTTTGCCAGAAGCTGGGAATGGGCAACAGGGAATGGATCACTTGATTATCTGTTCTGTTCATTCCCTCTGAAGCACCTGGCATTGGCCACTGTCGGGAGACAGGATACTGGGCTAGATGGACCTTTGGTTTGACCAGTATGCCGTTCTTATGGCTAGCAGAACCCCTATAAATTTTATCTTCTGAATCAGCATTAATGAAGATTTCTTTGTTGATACTGAGCTCCAAAGCAGCAAAGGTCTGTACAAAGTGACATGTACTGTTTGTGACTTGCTGAGAAGAATTTAATCTAATCACATCAGCCACACCATCAGGGGCTCGTTCACCTGCACATCTACCAACGTGATATATGCCATCATGTGACAGCAATGCCCCTCCGCCATGTACATTGGCCAAACCGGACAGTCTCTACGCAAAAGAATAAATGGACATAAATCAGACGTCAAGAATTATAATATTCAAAAAACCAGTCGGAGAACACTTCAACCTCCCTGGACGCTCAATTACAGACCTAAAAGTCACAATTCTTCAACAACAAAAACTTCAACAGACTCCAACAAGATAGATAGAAATTCCATGCTTGAATTATATGAGTATAGCAGTAGGAATATACTACTGACCAGGATGGTGATGGTGATTGTGAAATGCTTAGGGTGATTAGGCTATAAAAATAGAGTTTCAATAATAATAGGGAATTTCAACTATCCTCATACTGACTGGGTGAATGTCACCTCAGGATGAGGTGCAGAGATAAAATTTCTAGACATCATTAATGACTGCTTCTTGGAGCAACTCGTCCTAGAACCCACAAGGGGAGAGGTAAAGAATCCAGCGGAGGCAACAAAAATGATTAGGGGGCTGGAGCACATGACTTATGAGAAGAGGCTGAGAGAACTGGGATTGTTTAGTCTGCAGAAGAGAAGAATGAGGGGGGATTTGATAGCTGCTTTCAACTACCTGAAAGGGGGTTCCAAAGAGGATGGATCTAGACTGTTCTCAGTGGTACCTGATGACAGAACAAGGAGTAATGGTCTCAAGTTGCAGTTGGGGAGGTTTAGGTTGGATATTATGAAAAACTTTTTCGCTAGAAGGGTGGTGAAGCACTGGAATGGGTTACCTAGGGAGGTGGTGGAATCTCCTTCCTTAGAGGTTTTTAAGGTCAGGCTTGACAAAGCCCTGGCTGGGATGATTTAGTTGGGGATTGGTCCTGCTTTGAGCAGGGGGTTGGACTAGATGACCTCCTGAGGTGAAGGTCACCCTGGTCATTTGTCCAATCTTCCACTTCTTGTAAGCTTCTTTTTTGCGTTTAAGGTCAGCAAGGATTTCACTGTTAAGCCAAGCTGGTCGCCTGCCATATTTACTGTTCTTTCTACACATTGGATGTTTTTTTCCTGCAACCTCAATAAGGATTCTTTAAAATACAGCCAGCTCTCCTGGACTCCTTTCCCCCTCATGTTATTCTCCCAGGGGATCCTGCCCATCAGTTTCCTGAGGGAGTCAAAGTCTGCTTTTCTGAAGTCCACGGATTCGTCTCCCCATACAGCGATCAGATCCTGTACCTCACATTCAGTCCACGCTGGAGCTCTTTTGTGATTCTGGGACTCCATCATGGTCACCTCTGCTGATGAGATCTGCACTCACCTGCAGATTGCCACGCTGGCCAAACAGGAAATGAGATTCAAAAATTCACGGGCCTTTTCCTGTCTACCTGACCAGTGCATCTGAGTTGAGAGCGCTGTCCAGAGCGGTCACAATGGAGCACTCTGGGATAGCTCCCGGAGGCCAATACCGTCAAATTGCAACCACACTACCTCAAATTCGACCCGGCAAGGTTGATTTCAGTGCTAATCCCCTCGTCGGGGGAGGAGTACAGAAATCAATTTTAAGAGCCCTTTAAGTCGAAAAAAATGGCTTAGTTGTGTGGACAGGTGCAGGGTTAAATCAATGTAACGCTGCTAAATTCGACCCAAACTCGTAGTGTAGACCAGGGCTAAGTAGTATTACATGGGACTTTAATCTAGGTGTGGGTTCTTTAACCCAAGGATTCATTAACCCCTTCAAGAATCTTTGTACTATATCATGGCTAAATGAAGTCTTTGCTCAATTAAGCTGTGTGAGCTGGAGATGGCTGCAAGATGTACTTTTACTGACAATATGAGAGAGGCCCAGGAATTTCAAATGAACTATGTATTCAGGTATAGAGTGAACAGCAGCTGAAGCTGGGTTATGTTAATGGCAGGTGCCCACAAAGAACATTTTCCACTTATGATCATAACAAAGGCAAGTTGACTGTTTCCTGAAGTTTAATAGAATCCTCTGTACCTTCCCTCCACCCCCACAAACAGACCAGATACAGATCTGTCAAAGTCCTGTGGAGTGGAGACAGGAGCGCCGCCAGCTTTTCTGACGCCCTAGGCGGCGGAAGGTCCCGCCCCGAAATGCCGCCCCCCACAGAGGCGGCGGAAGGTCCCGCCGCCGAAATACCGCCGTGGTCACCGCCCCCCAAACTGTAGTGCCCTAGGCAACCGCCTAGGTTGCCTAATGGGTTGCGCCAGCCCTGAGTGGAGAGAGTCTAGAAATACAACCTCTTCTAGGTCAATAGGTCTGGAATTGCAGAGAGACACCGATAAATCCTTTGTGATAGGAACAGAAGATCTGAGAACTACTGTTGTCTCACTCAGGCCCCCCAAATTAGAATAATTTTGGCTTGGTCTTGTTTGATTTTCCTAAGAACTCTATGAATTAGAGGAATTGTGCGTAGAACAAAGAAGTCTTACTCCCTATTCTAAAAGAAAACACCTTCAAGATGAACTGGTTGCCTGTCCTATTTTGGAGCTCAACATTTGACATTTGGAGATGTGTCTTGTTGCAAACAGGTCTGTTTCCAGATACATCCAAGTATGTTTGCTACCAAGTTCTTGAGCAACTACTTCTGCTGATCATGTAGGTTTCTGCTCATCAATCTGCAAGTATGTAGGCAGAAAGCTATAGAATCAATGTAGTGTACTATGCACCACTCCCACAGAACTATAACCTTTCCGTCCATCTGGCTGAAATGTGGTCCCCCCAGCTTGTAGTAGTAGTATCAGTAAGTACTTGAACCACTCTGCCCTGTGATTGGGGAGAAAGGACCCTATATGAATAGACAGCAATAGAAATACTAACTACATCCAAAGATTTGACAAGCTCTTCCAGTTGACAAATAAAGGAGACTGTTCCCTCAGTACTCAAGAGCGTGTAGCAGATCCAAACGAGACCATGCTAGTGCAAGAAGTTTCCCTTCAACTATTTTGGGAGAAGGCTCCTTTTGTGGCTGCCTTTCTTCAGCCCTTTTAAATTCAGGGTAATACCTAAGAGAAGGCCAATATGACTGCATTGCTCGTGGTGGCACCTCCAATCTTGCCAGTATCCTCTAGAGAATTCCCCATCATAGCCCCTGGGTGAGAGAGGCTGATCTTGTCTGCCATTTGCCTTTATCTGTTAACTTTAAGGGTACACTGCAGATATCTATTTTAAGGGCTTTTGAAGAGGAGAGGGTATAGATTTGCTTAAGTTATAGTTGGTTAATAATAAGCGGGTAAGTTCTGATTTGTGAATTCTTGACAAAACTAAAAATACATCTTGAAACAAAAGCATCTTAGAACACAGAATTGGTGCAGAATTATAACTCTAAATAACTGTACAGCTTAACACCTGATCTTTAATATCTGACTGCTCTAATTTAAATAATGACAGGTTTCAGAGTAGCAGCCGTGTTAGTCTGTATCTGCATAAAGAACAGGAGCCACAAGTACTCCTGTTCTAATTTAAAGGAGTTTAATTATCATTTAAATGAATTTTGAATGTCAATTCCTGTCATACTTGTAGGAAACTGATTTTCATTTTTTAGTTAGCTTTGATTTTGTTGAAAGTTTAAAATGAAATTCCAAACTAAAAATCTATTACTGAAGCTTAAAATTTATTATAACTATGAAAATAATGGACAAAAATAAAGAATTTTAGTTCCTTGATAATTTAAATTTAGGGGAACTACAATTCTCCGCATGCTCATTTCATTGATATGTCTGAACATTCTGCAAAAATGAGTCATAAGTCCTGTTTATGTCAGAAGTGCAACACATTTTTAAAACTATGCAGTTAATACTGCCAGCCATTTGCACAAGATACTTCATGAATAAATATGATTAAGAATACAGAAATAAAGAATGACTTCTCCTACCTGTGGTGGCTGATTGGGATAGAGTGGTTTTGTTTGAAATTAAACTTGGAGTCAGTGGTATGCTTCGCTTCTTTATCCGCTCTATTAAAGATTCAAATTCATCCTCTGAGCTGTCTGGCCCTAATGCTGCACTATGTCGTAGTGCCATGGTCTGCGTGTTGTTCCGTGCACGCTCTTCCCAATCTCTTTCTTTCCCATCAAGAGATGAATTTGGACTATATTTGGAAATATCAAACTCTTTCTGTTTTTGTGAAGGAGTTTGCTGTATGTGTTGCAGGTTGTCCTTCAAGCCCCTCGCTTCCATTTCTTGGCAGTGGTCAGACCATGTACTTTTTATGAAAACAGAATCATCATGTTTACTGTCACTTAAAATCTCTGGATACAGCCATTCCTGAGAGTAAGTGTTTTCCTTTCTAGAAGTCACTGGCTTCTTCTGGGTCTGAACATTCTTCACTGCTACAATTCAAAAAGAAAAATTCAAAGACTTCAGAGACTTCAGCATTTATGTTTTAATGCAAGTTAATCAGATCCTTTGGAAAACATGAAAACACCAGGCAGAGAAAGGAATCTTAGCAACTTCCTCCAACTCATGCTCATTCACACCTAGGATCACACTACTTCCAATTGCACTGCAGACGATAAACAATCAAAAAGGTATGTATGTGGGGTCTACATTGTGCCAGCAAAAGGGGTTTAACTCAGTCTGATACAAGATAAGAATAGCTAGAGAACACTTTATTACAGCCACTCTTTCTGATAAAAGAAAGCTTCTGCAGTTATGCACACAAGAGTTTGTATTTAACTGATTATATGGTCAATTTTAGGTCTTAAATATGCAGCATGTGAAAGGGCATTGAAGGGAAATGAGAGAAGACTTGCCTTTGGCAGCTGGATTTTCTTATAAATAAAGGATTCAAATATGGAAAGGATTTTAAAGAGTACCACAAGTGAAGATATTGATATCCCAGTGTTAAAACAAGCATAACAGGAAGGAAGAGGAAAAAGGGAAGGATCATATGGAGGAATGGGAAATTGAGAATGAGGAAGGAGAGAATTAATCCAGCAAAAAGCGAACAGAATTGAACCTGTCCTGTTATCTTACCCTAAAAGGGACCAAACTTTTCCAAAGCTATGTCTGTGCTCTTCCTAAAGAATAATTGTGAGCTCTGAACAATAAGCATTCTTTCTCCACCCAGCTAAAACTCTTGTCCCCTCTTTGTTGCTGGAAGGCTACTTACCCTTCTTGCTTGTCTCATTCTTTCTTGTAAAATCGGAGAAGTCTTCCCTGGAGTCAACGATGATTTCATTCAAACCGTAGAGAAACAATAAAATGAGGCAAAGGAAGCCAGGAATGATTTTTGTCTTGATATAGGTAAAGCTGACAATAAAGCGGTCTGGTACAGTGTTCTAATTTATTCACTGGAAACATCCATTACTACCAAAGAACTCTCTCAATGTAACTTTTCGTTGTCAGTTACATTTTGTCAGTATTTTATCAATAAACTTCTAAGCACAAGACAGAACTCCATTTCAAGAATCATGGGCTATTTTGTAAGTTCAGTGCTACAGTAGGATGAGAACATGCTTGCAAACTAAGTTCAGATATTGAAATAGACCATTATCCCTCATTCTTGTTACTGGATAAAATGATACAGATAGGGAACCTTAAAGACAGAATTTATAAAATTCTGCTTAGAAATCACACTGTTGACCCAAAAAGTTGCCTTTAATGTGAAAGATGCAAAGCTGTCAGTACTGTTAAATCCTTGATCCATAAAAATCCACAGAGTACAGGCTGCCACATTGCAAACCTAATCTGCCTCATTCCTAATCTGCAGGAATCACTTCAACTGGTAAAAAGGGAGTTCTGTTTCCATGAATCATTCAACACTTGGTGCCTCCGCCAAAACTGCCAACTATGGGAATAATTAGTACCAGAGACAACAAAGATTGCGTGTTATGGACATCTCCTCTCCAAAACTCACCAAGACCAAGTCATTTCACATAGTGGTCTAATGACTGTCAGACAATAACTGTAAATCCAAACCTACTTAGCAGTGAAACCTGGTGACAGAGGTGAAAGGTTCCATTTGAGCATGGGGTTGGACTAGATGACCTCCTGAGGTCTCTTCCAACCCTAATCTTCTATGATTCTATTATATCCCACTACAAGCTATACAGTGCTCCAAAACAACAACAAAATAGTGAGATATGTGCCTCCAAATAACAATACTTCACATCCATGTAATGTTTTACATTTTAAAAGTGCTGTAAAAACTTTAGTTTTAAAAACAGCCTTATGAGTTATTAATCTTCATTTTACAGTGGGGAAACTAAGGCACAGGGAAGAGAAGCAATGTGACCAAGGCCACACTTGGAATGAGCAGCAGAGCCAGGATCAGAACTCAGAATGTTGACTTCTAAGCCTGTGCCCAATCCTCCAGACAATGACGATACCCTATGCAAATGAGAGAGGATCTAATTCATTTTTCCATATTCAAAATAACTCATTAATGGGACATTTTGGCTGCCATGGATTAGAAAAAAAAGTCTCTCTCTGACTAACTATAGACAATTCAATAATTCCAGGACCCACCTGCTATTTTGTTTCTTAGAGACTTGATGTGCTAGGAATTTTGGAGTCTTCATTCTAGATAAAACTAAATCAGAATGTGAGAGAATTACATTACAGGAAATTTATTTTAGCTTTCTAAAAGTGATCCCATTCCATGCCTTAAGGGCATATATAGACAAAAATTGTTACAACTTTTATATTACCAATAGTATCCAAATGTCTCTAGAACAAGGACCCTACTTAATCTCACAATTAAAATTCTCAGCTCTTCAGAGCAGAAGCAGCTCTTTGGCTACCCTCTCCCTCATCATTCAACCCTTGCCATGCCTTAAGACTTGGGAGAAAGAATAGGCTTTGCAACAAAGATTCACTGTAAAAAGGTATTCCAGAAGGAATTCATATTCTTGCAGCCATGAGGAATACATCCTCTCTACACTCATTGAGAAAGCAAGATTAACATTTTAACCACTCTTTACTTACATATTTCAAATTCTTCATCACTACTGGAAGAAAAGGGCAGAAGAGAGCTGCAAAATAAAGCACAAAACAGATGTGAGGAAGACAGTCACTTCAGAGGCGAGGAAGTTACTCACCTTGTGCAAGAACGATGGCTCTTCGAGATGTGTCACCCTATGGAAGCTCCACTGTAGGTGTTATCTGCACCCCAGAGCCTCTAATCAGAGATTTTAGGTAGCTGTGTCCGTTCAGCCTGAACATGCACTCTCCCTTCCTTGAGGCTAACTAGCGCTGTGCAGGCGAACCACCCTCAGTTCCTTCTCTACTGCAGAGCCCCTTGGTAAGAACTCCGAAGTAGAGGGGAGGAGGGCGAGTTGTGGAGCACCCATAGGGACACACATCTTGAAGAACCATTCTTACTGCACAAGATGAGTAACTTCCTCTTCTTCTTTGAGTAGTGTCCCTATGGGTGCTCCACTGTAGGCGACTCCACAGCAATATCCCCCATGGAGGGGTGGGGCTTCGGAGTGGAATCTGTTACTGATGATAGTATTGTGGAGCCAAAGATGGCATCAAGGCATGTCCCAGGTAATTGTGTAGTGATCTGCAAAAGTATGGGCAGAAGCCTCGGTCGCTGCCCTACAGATTTCTGAGATGGGGACATCTTTAACAAACATGAGCTATATGAAAATGGATCTTGTGGAGTGCATGTGGATCCCTGATGGAGGCAGCAGGTTATGTGCAAGGGGTAACAGTGGGTAATGCAGCTGGAGACCCATTTGGAGAGTATTTCCGCAAATGAAAGGAAGAGTTTGGGAGACTTACTAAAGTCCTTAGTCCTTTCCAGATAAAACTCCAAAGCTCTCCTAATGTCCAACATATGCAGTGTTGCCTCCCTGTTGTCAGAATGCGGTTTAGGAAAAAATATGGGGAGGTGAATTAGTTGGTTCATATGAAAGGAGGACGCTACTGTGACACCCTAGCACCCCCTTATTCACCACTGTCTTCTTTAAAGACAAGCTTTCTGTACACAGTACAGTACATCCTAACAGTGGACGTCTTCAGAGAACTATCCACGATGACTCCAAGATCTCTTTCCTGATTAGTTGTAGCTAAATTAGCCCCCATCATATTGTATGTATAGTTGGGGTTATTTTTTCCAATGTGCATTACTTTACATTCATCCACATTAAATTTCATTTGCCATTTTGTTGCCCAATCACTTAGGTTTGTGAGATCTTTTTGAAGTTCTTCCCAGTCTGCTTTGGTCTTAACTATCTTGAGCAGTTTAGTATCATCTGCAAACTTTGCCACCTCACTGTTTACCCCTTTCTCCAGATCATTTATGAATAAGTTGAATAGGATTGGTCCTAGGACTGACCCTTGGGGAACACCACTAGTTACCCCTCTCCATTCTGAAAATTTACCATTTATTCCTACCCTTTGTTCTCTGTCTTTTAACCAGTTCTCAATCCATGAAAGGATCTTCCCTCTTATCCCATGACAACTTAATTTATGTAAGAGCCTTTGGTGAGGGACCTTGTCAAAGGCTTTCTGAAAATCTAAGTACACTATGTCCACTGAATCCCCCTTTTCCACGTTTGTTGACCCCTTCAAAGAACTCTAATAGATTAAGTATCAGTTCTGTTAGTCTTAAAGGTGCCACAGGACCCTCTGTTGCTTTCTAATAGATTAGTAAAACATGATTTCCCTTTACAGAAACCATGTTGACTTTTGCCCAACAATTTACGTTCTTCTATGTGTCTGAAAATTTTATTCTTTACGATTGGTCGCGCAAACCCCTGACCAGCACTTCAAAATTGTTTGTTACCCGATGGCGGGAAGTAGTTTGTTGCGCCTGGTTTTGCCTGCGCCTAGGAGGTCTGTTGCGGTTTCTCCCAGTGTCATAGGGTCTGGACTGGGGTCGGTGATATTGTGTGCCTGGCCTCTGATAAGGTTGATACCGTGGTCTCCTGGGGATGAATGGGTATATGCCCAATGTGCGCAAAGTGGCTCTAGAGTCTTTCATAGTGTGAAGGACTTAAACTCTTTAAAAAAAAAAAAAAAAAATCTTTGTCAAAGGGGAGATCCTCCACTTTGGACTGCAAATCTTTGGGGATACCCGATGCCGAGTGCCAGGAAGACCGGCTCATCACCACTGCAGTGGCAGTGGTGCGGGCTGCTGGATCAGCCATATCCATGGATGCTTGTAGTGCCGTCCTAGACACCAACTGACCTTCAACGAGGACTAACTTGAAGTCCGCTCTCCTGTATACGGGAGGCAAATCAAAGAGCTTGTTGTAGTTGTCATGGTCATAGCTTGCAAGGAGGGCGGAATAATTTGCAATTCTAAATTGTAGAGTAGAAGAGGTATAAACCTTGCGGTCCAGGAGGTCAAGGCATTTGAGGTCCTTGTCCTGCAGAGTGGGCCGGTAGTGTGGCTGCTTTATTCTCTGCGTCGCTGCATCCACAATAGAATTGGGTTGTGGGTGGGAAAATAAGAAATCAACATCCCCCGCGGGCACGTAGTATTTATGTTCAGCTTTCTTGCATGTTAGTGGAATGGAGGCAGGGATCTGCCAAAGAGTATCAGCTGGTTCTAGGAGAGCTTTGTTTATGGGTAGGCAGGAGCTGGTAAATCTTGGAAGGGTTCATAGCCCATGTCTTCAGGACGGGGTTCAGGAGCTCTAGGTGTTGATAGAGCTGGGGATATAGGCGTAGGACGAGCTTGCGGTCTGGTAGAAGGGGCGCAAGGAGGAGCGGTGGCAGGAGCCGAGCATAGGTACCACTGAGGCCAGGTAGGAAAAGTTGGGTCCCGGCCACTGGGGGACAAAGTAGGGAAACTGAGGCTGATTCTTATGATGCCCCATGTCTTGGGGTATGTATGGCTCCAGTGGAGGGGAAGACTCAGGCAGGGAGAACTCTGTCTGCTGCTGTGTGCTGTTCTCACTATCAGTGAAAGTATCCAGATCAGGTGGTGAGAGCTGCTGTTCAAACAGTGAGTGCTCCGTGTCTAGGAGCAGAGAGTCAGGCTCAGGGGCCACAGAGATATCCTGCTGGTGCAGGAATTGTTGCTGCTCCCTAGGCTGGTGTGCTGCAGAACGTGAAGTGTGAGCGGCAGCCCGGAGTGATTTTAGTTTCACTTTTGCAGGAGCCGAGAGCCGGTGCCGACATTCTTGTTGGCACTGGGGTGGAACCCATTGTCAGCACTGGGTCCATTGTCGGTGCCGGGGGTACCAGTGCCGAGGAGAGCTTCCCACTGCAGGAAGTCGGGTCCCTGCTTTTCAGCCCCGTGTGAGTTGCTTGTGAAGTGCAGGGGCGGTCAGAGTTTACCCTTGGTGCTGTCAGCACCAAAAGCAGGCAAGACCCTGTGGAAGTTTTTTTACCCTTTTGAGTGTCTCTGACATTAGGGCTTTCTGCCTCTTCGCGCGAGAGGGTGAAGCTGAGCTCCCGGTCGGTTCTGACCTGGCAGGGGAGCCTGAGGGAGAGGGTTTACTGCTCTTCTCCATAGGTGGCTGCAGAGCTTCTTGCCTCTTCGCATGAGAGGGTGAAGCCATGCTCCCAATTGGTTCGGACCTGGCTGGGGAGCGTGAGAGAGAGGGTTTGCCATTGCAGGTCTCCAGAGGCGGCGGCAGGGATTTCTGCATGAGAAGGATTTTCAGCCACAGGTCCCTGTCATGACGAGCCCTAGTTTTGAGACTCATGCAGTGGACACACTTGGCAGGGACGTGTGTCTCACCGAGGCACTTCACACAATGTGAGTGTCCATCAGACCTTGGCATAAAGTCCTGACAGGAAGCACATTTCTTGAATCCTGAAGCCCCTGGCATTATTGCGCTAGGAATGCCAGGGGAGAGTCTCTCAGCGGGAGACAAAGTAAACAAACAAAACAAAAAAACTTTTTTCTTCAAAACTAAGTAACTATTCTAAAGGAAGGGAAACAACTGGGAAGTTACTAACTATTTCTAGGTTCTTTGTAATTGTTTCCTTCAGAAACCAGGGAAGAGGATCAGCACTGCCCCAAGTCCAGTCTTCAGCCGAGGCTGGTTGAGAAGGAACTGAGGGGGGTGCGGGACGCGTGCTCTCAGGCAGACCCTAACGACGCCACGAGACAGCAGCTGAGCACGTGCGTCCCGACCAGGCACTGCTACCGAAGATCTCCGATCAACCGCACCGGGATGCGCCATCACCTAGAGTGAAGCACTCACAAGGACAGCACTTGAAGAAGAATTGAAGGCGGTTCACCCGAGCAGAGCTAGTTAGCCTCGAGGAAGGGTGGGTGCACGTGTGGGCCCAACGTACACTGCTATCTAGAATCTCTGATTAGAGGGACAGGGGTGCTGACACACCTTCAGTGGAGCACTCATAAGGACACTCCTTGAAGAAGAACCGATGGGCAGACAACACTACACAGATCAAGATCACAACTCGTCAGAAAATTTCAGTTTAAATTTTTGACAGATATTCTGCAATTTTTTTTCTCCTTTCAATCAGCTCCAATCAGTTATTTACATTTCAAGTGGATTAAGAACTCCAACTGCTTATTTCTGAAGCTATAGAAAGAGAAAATGTTTCAAAGAAGATTTCAATATGGTTTAAGGAAAATTTAATGTCAATCTCAGAAACCCTGCCAACATATGATAAGCTAAAAATTCAACCTGCTGCACACAAGAAGTCATAAGAAAGAACCAGGACCTCTTTGGGGAAGAGTGGTCTCTATACCATCTTCTCCTAAACAGTAGGATGAGACATCCCCCAACCAGACAGCGCAATAGTCCAGGGTCCTCTGAGACAAATTTAAAAAAAATAAAATAAAACCTCAACTAGAACCAGCAGTTAACCCAGTGGCATCCCCAAGCAAAACTCACCTTCCACAGTAACATCAGCTTCTGGCAAAAGCTTGAGTAAACAGATAAGCCTTATTATACATCCTGACGGTTAACATACCCAGGCTATTATGGAACAAGGATGGGGAAAATAGTTTCAAAAGCCAAGTACCTCTTTTTGAGAAAAAGAGTAGAACATTCTCTAAGCAAGGGAGGTCCTGCTTGAATGCCTCTGCTGATCATAACTATGGCAGTATGACATACAAAATGGTAAATGACTGCCTAGGAAGGAGTAATGCAGAAAGTGATCGGGGGGGTCACAGTGGACCATAAGCTAAATATGAGTCAACTGTGAAACACTGTTGCAAAAAAACAAAAAACAAAACAAAACCCCACACATCATTCTGGGATGTATTAGCAGGACTGTTGTAAGTAAAACACAAGAAGTAATTCTTCTGCTCTACTCCATGCTGATTAGGGCTCAACTTGAAGATTGTGTCCAGTTCTGGGTGCCACATTTCAGGAAAGATGTGGACAAATTGGAGAATGTCCAGAGAAGAGCAACAAAAATGATTAAAGGTCTAGAAAACATAACCTATGAGGGAAGATTGAAAAATTGGGTTTGTTTAGTCTGGAAAAGAGAAGACTGAGAGGGGACATGATAACAGTTTTCAAGTACATAAAAGGTTGTTACAAGGAGGAGGGAGAAAAATTGTTGTTCTTAACCTCTGAGAATACGACAAGAAGCAATGGGCTTAAATTGCAGCAAGGGAGGTTTAGGTTGGTCATTAGGAAAATCTTCCTAACTGTCAGGGTGGTTAAGCACTGGAATAATTTGCCTAGGGAGGTGGTGAAATCTCCATCATTGGAGATTTTTAAGAGCAGGCTAGACAAACATCTGTCAGGGATGGTCTAGATAATACTTAGTCCTGCCATGAGTGCAGGGGACTGGACTAGATGACCTCTCAAAGTCCATTACAGTCCTATGATTCTATGACATGGAGAGCGGCTCTCTCTCAAATAGGCAGCCTTTTACAGGTCAAAACCAACACCTTAAATCAGAGTATTTGGACTGAAATTCAGCCTGCTAGGTCTCATCTGTGCCCCAGTCTCTCACAAACATTGGATTTGGCATTCAAAGCCACTAGCTATTGTGTTCTGTATGTAAAAAAAAACCAAAAAACCAAAACACAAATTCTCAGATTTAGGAAAAGGGATACAGAAGCTCTTCCAAACAGAAAAACAAGATCTTAAAGAAAAAATAAGAACAAGATAAAAATCTGTATAAAAGCAAGACAACTTATCTGCAGACAACTTTATCATCACATAGTAAAGACAATAAAATACAACTTTTGAACAGATGAGAGACCAGCCCTTTAATCTCTTATCAAAGTTTTCTCACCTGTCATCCTTCGTGCGCCAGCATTCTGCTGTCACTTTCTTTTTGGTCTTTATAACTGGAAACCGAAAACAGAACAGATCATCTTTCCAGATAGGATTGCACAAGGAGGGAAGCCTCAACAAGGTTAAAGTCAGGAGTTAATTATTTGTTTAACTGTAATGCCTAGGAGACCTAGTCATTAGGTAGGACCCCATCGTGCTAGGCATTGTACAAACACAGAACAAGGAAATCCCAGTTTAGAGAGGATATACTATCTAATCAGTCATTAATCTTCCACTCAGTAGCCACTTCCAACAGGATGGATTGATTTAAATCAAAGCAATTTAAATCAGCAAGCAAGAAACATTATTTAAATCAATTTTAATCTTGTTTTGCATTTGTACTTTTTAGTTATTTTCCTAAGGAGGAAAATCGACTTTCATTAGTCGATTACCAATAAAATATGTCAATTTGCAGCTAAAAATAGCCTTAATACATCATTCTGTTTCACTCTGTAGTTGCTTAACACTTCTGCCTTTGCTACATCATGAACAATTTTACCATCTCCATCTAGAACACTGTTAGGATTCCTTTCCTTCCTGATATATTTAAACTCTTTAGCACAGTCAGCCATGGATTTTCCTCCCAATTTCTTTGGGTTCCCTTATCAAGTTTCTGCACTTCATAAATTCTCATTTATATTGATTGCTATCTACTGCACCTATTCCCCATTTGTAATATAGGTTTTTTAAGCACAGTGCTGGCAGTGCCAAGGTCAGTTTATAGAACCTAGAAGAAGGTTTTGTAGCTGAGGAAGACTGTTTAAGGGTCTGCATGAACCCCTGCCTGGTACCTCAGGCAGTTCAGCTGATTTCACCCAAAGAGATTCCCAACAGGAGAAAGGCCTGGAGTCTAAGGTGATATTCCCTAAGGGTTTACAGTGTGTAAGCCCAGTAATCATCATATCTGTCTGGGGGGTGCACTTCTCCCAGACTGCAGAGACGGTGGAATGGGCAACCTGAAAAAACCCCCCAAACAAAACAAAATACCTTATCCCAGGGCAGCAGGCACACTGTTTGAAGCCTTTTTGTGTGTGTGGGGGGGGGGGGGGGGGGGGGGGGGAGTGAAGGGTTTATTGGCTGGTACACACCAAAAAAGGGTAAGATTACCATAAGTCTATACTGGGGGAAAAAAATGGAAATAACTAGAACTAGATACACTAAAGAATTACTCTATGACAGAATCAGACAGCTCTGAATTTCCTTGAAGCTGCAGTCTTTGGCAGATGACTTGAATTCCATGAGTGGAAATATGTAGATGTTCCCCATAATGTGTGTTCTCTTCCCTTTATCTGTGTCACTTACTTAGGCCCTGATCCTGCAGACAGTTACATAACACTTATATAGCATACTGATGAGTAGTCCAATCAAATTTAATGTGACTACTCATGTAGCAATACTAGGAACTTCGACTGCAAACTTCCAAAGTAGACTCCTGTCATTATGATGTCTGCAAAGTACATTGCACGTTTTGGTGGCTCTGTTTGAATAAAACAAATAAACTACACCTCTACCTCGATATAACGCTGTCCTCGGGAGCCAAAAAAAATCTTAACGCGTTATAGGTGAAACTGCATTATATTGAACTT